>NW_017280283.1:30899-40782 GCF_001594065.2 Cyphomyrmex costatus
ATTATAATAATTTTTAATAATATTAAATTATATATATACACACACACACACACACACATATATATATATATGTGTAGGATTAGGTTATTCTAGTGACTTTGTATCGTTCCGTACAATTCGATGTGTCGATCGCGAGGTATCGATAGAGATAAGTCTTGAGCGTGACGAGAGAGGGCGAGAAAAAAAAGACGGCAGAGAGACGCGAAGACGCGCGAGCTGTACGACGACGTGCTTTGTATCCCGTGATAAATAAACGCCTTGTATCTTTTTCTTATTGACAAAAGTGCCGTGTACACTGTTATTTTCATCCACATTACACAAGCATTAACATTTAAAAGCTTACATCTGGGGGCTCAGCCGGGATCGCGGCTCACGAGAAATCGAAGTGAATAAAAGACGAAGACGAAGACGAAAAAAACATGTCGGACGACGAAAGGCGAAACGACGACGCAGGAGAATCGCGACAAGTAAGCACGATGACGATAGCCCAATTAAAGGAAGAGCTTAGAGGACGCAACCTCAAGGTAACGGGCAACAAATCTGATCTCGTGACGCGATTAAAAGCAGCCCTGGTCTTAGATGACCAACGTGAAGAGGATGATGGCGGCAATAACGAAGACGAAACGACGAATCCAACGACGAAAGCAACGACGAGCGATACGCCGACGCAGATGGCGCCGGAAGGAATGAAGAACGCAGACGATCGAAATTCATACCTTCTTTCAAAGACGTGGAGGAGTCAATCGACACGTTCAACGGCGATGAAGGCAGAAATGTGATCACATGAATCAAGGAATTCGAGGAGTTAGCCGAATTGTGTGAGTGGAACTCTGTACAAAAAACCATCTACGCGAAAAGACTGTTACGAGGCTCCGCGCGGTTGTTCGTGAAGGCAGATGACTGCGGGAAATCGTGGAGGACCATCAAGGCCGCTCTGAAGTCCGAATTTGCGCCAAAGGGGACAGTCGAACGGTGCATAAAGAACTACAACGACGAAAGAAGAAAACCAACGAATCATATCACGAATATTGCTATAAGATGATGGAGATAGCGGCACGAGCAAATATGGAGACGAAGGCGATCATTCAATATATAATTGACGGGATCGATGACGACGAATACCGTAAGTCTGTTTTATACGGTGCTAAAACCATCCGCGAGTTAAAAGACAAATTAGATATATACGCCGAAATGATCGGTAGAGTGAAATCAAAGACGAGCGAGAGCAAAAAGAAACAGTCGACAAACGCGGAAAATAAAGACGCAAAGCGAGACAGAAAACGTTGTTTTAACTGCGGTGATAGTAATCATTTGAGCGCGATGTGTCCTGCGAAGGAACAAGGTGTGAAGTGTTTTGGTTGTAACAAATATGGTCACATAGCAGCAAAGTGTCCGGAAAGTGTAGAAAAGAAAAAAAATTGTAGTGTAGTACAGGTTAATTCTAATAAATGCCGAAAAGATGTTATGATAAACGATACGAAGCTGAATGCGATAATTGATTCGGGTAGCGATATTAGTTTGATATGCGAGGAAAAGTATAAAGAAATAGGATCTCCAATTTTAGGGAATTACACGCTAAAATTCCGAGGAGCAGGTTTAGGAGAAAACGCGACGTTAGGTGATATGCGATTAAAGATTTGTATCGATATGGAAATCTACATTATTGTGCATCTCGTTCAAGACGGAATGATACCTCATGGTATGCTGATAGGATCTGATTTTTTAAATAACGTCGAAGTAAATATTAAAAGAGGAGTTGTGAATATTTGTAAAATTGTGGACAATCCGAGCGAGTTAAGCGAGGTTTATAAAATCGATGTAGTACAAGACGATAAAGCGATAAATGTATCACATATTAAAGACGAACACGTGAAAGAAGAAATAGAGCGTTTAGTGAGGGAATATAGACCGAAGAAGAAAGAAGTGGCAGATGTCAAGATGTCTATAATTATAACTGATGATATTCCGGTCGTTCAGAGCGCGCGTAGATTATCGGTTGCAGAGAAGGCTGAAGTAGATTCGCAAATCCGCACGTGGCTTGACGAGGGGATAATACGACCATCATGTTCCGATTACGCAAGCCCAATTGTCCTAGTGAACAAAAAGAATGGCGAAAAAAGAATTTGTGTAGACTACCGAAAATTAAATGAAAAGATTGTAAAGAACCGTTATCCCTTACCTTTAGTTGAAGATCAATTAGATTTTTTACAAGACGCGAAATTATATAGTACTCTAGATTTGAAGAATGGGTTTTTTCACGTGCCGGTCGAGGAAGCTAGTCGAAAGTATACCGCTTTTGTTGTCCCTAATGGACATTTTGAATTCTTGAAGATGCCGTTTGGTCTTTGTACTGCCCCAGCATACTTTCAGAAATATGTTAACGCGGTTATGCGTGACTTAATGGCGGAAGGAATCGTTGCGCTATACATGGATGACATTATTATACCGTCGGTAGACATACAAGAGGGTCTATCGCGACTTAAGCGAGTACTTAAAACGGCAGCTGCATACGGATTATCTTTTAGTTGGAAAAAATGTCAATTGTTAAAATCAAAAGTAAACTATTTAGGATACGTAGTAGAGAATGGGAAAATCACACCGTCTGAGGAAAAGACTGACGCTGTAAGACATTTTCCAAAGCCGACAAATGTGCGTTCCGTGCAGAGTTTCTTGGGTCTCACGGGATATTTCCGTAAATTTATACCTCAGTATGCTCACATAGCGCGACCGTTAACCGACTTATTAAGAAAGAAGGAGAAATTTGATTTTGGAAAGGAACAGGAACATGCATTTGATCGACTGAAAATAACCCTCTGTGATAAACCTATTTTGCGTTTATATTGTCCAACGGCAGAGACCGAACTGCACACCGATGCATCCGCGCTCGGTTTTGGTGCAGTATTATTACAACGCGATAGTGAGGACCGTATGTTCCATCCGGTGTATTACGCGAGCGGCAAAACTACACCAGCAGAAGCGAAATATGATAGCTATAAATTAGAAGTATTAGCAGTAGTCCGAGCGTTAAAGAAGTTTAGAATATATTTGATCGGGATCTCATTCACTATTGTAACTGACTGTAAAGCGTTCATGCAGACAATGAAACAAAAAGATGTTTGCGCACAGATAGCGAGATGGGCGTTGTTCCTCGAAAATTTTCGTTACTCGATTGTACATCGTCCAGGTAATAATATGCGGCACGTAGACGCTTTAAGTAGATACCCGTTACCTGCAGCTATGTTGATAGAAGAATGCGAAGACAGTATGATGGCGAAACTTCGTTTAAATCAATTAGAAGATCCAGAATTGAAAGACATCCGCAAACAAATAGATGAAGGAAAGACGAATGAATTTGTTATAGAAAACGGACTATTATGCAGGAAGATTGACGGTGACATTCCAATCGTTGTACCAAAACTGATGCAGACTCCGATAATACACCGAGTTCACGATCGAGGTCATTTTGGAAGTATAAAAACAGAGCAGCTCCTGAAATCCGATTATTGGTTCAAGGACATGCATTCAAAAGTTGATAAGGTAATTCGGAACTGTCTCGAATGTATTATGGCTATTAAAAAGATGGGCAGGCAAGAAGGATGGCTCCACCCCATTGAAAAAGAGGCGCCTTTGGATACCTACCACATAGACCACTTAGGCCCGATGTCGTCAACACAAAAGAAGTATCAATATATATTCGTAGTAGTGGACGCTTTTCAACAATTCAGACTGAAAATAAACGAAGCTTCAACAAGAAGCGGAAGGCCCCGAATAACTACAGTGAAAACGACCTGGTGGCGATCCAGCGAACACAATATGGACCAGGACAGAAGCTGTCTACTAAATATCTAGGACCTTATCGAGTTGTACGTGTTCTGCGTAACGATCGTTATATTGTAGAGAAGGTGGGTGAAGGAGAAGGATCGCGAAGAACTTCTACGGCCACAGATCATATGAAAAAATGGGCCAACTTCTTAGAAGATCCACCTGTCAACGACATCTGAGGACAGATGTCAGTCGAATGGCCGAGTGTAGGATTAGGTTATTCTAGTGACTTTGTATTGTTCCGTACAATTCGACGTGTCGATCGCGAGGTATCGATAGAGATAAGTCTTGAGCGTGACGAGAGAGGGCGAGAAAAAAAAGACGGCAGAGAGACGCGAAGACGCGCGAGCTGTACGGCGACGTGCTTTGTATCTCGTGATAAATAAACGCCTTGTATCTTTTTCTTATTGACAAAAGTGCCGTGTACACTGTTATTTTCATCCACATTACACAAGCATTAACATTTAAAAGCTTACATATATACGTGGTTTGTCCGGAAAGTACGTATAAAATGTTCGTGGCGTGGCGTCTACGCGTAGGGGAGGGGCGGCCCGGTGGTTTCCCCTCTCTATACCATCCACTGAACGCTCAGTTCGAGCCAGAGCGCTCTGCGAGTTACAAAGAATTTACGTTTGCACGTTTAAAGTAACCCTTTTTCTACCTGCCGTCGGCATGGAGCTCTCTCTGATTGAGGAACAGCGAATTAATATCAAGTTTCTTGCAAAGCTAGGCAAGAATGGTCGTGAAATTTTCGAGTGTTTGAAACAAGTTTATGGAGACAATTCTCTGAAGGAACCAACTGTGAACAAGTGGTTGAAAAGGTTTCGGGAAGGCCGAGAAGACGTGAAAGATGACCAACGGTCAGGACGCCCCTCCACATCGACTTCTGAGGAAAACGTTGAACGAATTCGTGGTTGTGTACTTAATGACCGTCGATTGACAGTTAGGATGATAGCTGAGGAACTATCAATACCTAAAACAATCGTTCACGAAATTCTGACAGGAACACTTGAAATGAAAAAATTGTGTGCAAAAATCGTTCCGAAGATTATAATTTATTTTTATTTTCTTTTGCGATTATTATATTATTTTCCTTCTTTTTTTTCTTCCTTGTCGCTATTTAGTTAAGTTTTAGTTGATATTAAGACGGTTCTGAGCTCGGATTTACCGGTAATTCACGATCAGAGCCGGTGGCTATGCTGTATTCTTGTGTTCGGCCGTCTCACCTATCGCTAGAAGAGAGAAGACGTCGCCTCCCACGAGGAAGAGATTGCTGTATGGAGGATTTAGCTGGAGTCACGAGAAGCGCGGCATACGCAGGTCGTATTATTTCATATTTGTTATTAATGTCGCTATTATTTGGTGGATTATCGCACCCTCATTGCAGACGCCTCGGAGAGAGACGTCAGCTGAGAACGGACTCAAAGGCAGGACATTCGCCGAAGCACCGTATTCCGCAACGATCGATAAAAGATCGTCAAGCGACCAGGAAGCATTTTTCGACTTTTGGAAAAGCGCGCCACAGCGTAAAAGGATCCGCGACACACGAGGACCCGCGGGATTCGTCGCGGGGTCACGCGGTCGCGGCGAGCCAATTAGAGCAAGCAGAGGCCGATAAGAGAGGGCCTGACGACCTGCGTGAATCCGCGAGAACTTCCGATCGGCACTTGTGCAGTGACGGACCTCGAGTAAGGACGCAGGATCTCGTCCATAATTTTATAAGGACTTCGAGAATATTCGTCATCGACGAGGTTGCTGTCGGCTCTCGCGAGGACCGAAGGAACGGCTGAGGAGGAATACCTTGGTGAGGCGAGCGTTATCCGATTTTATTGTAAAGCCACCGACCGCGTAATATTTTGTGAGCGTTTCGAGCGGATTGCGTGTGAGAAGTAACGCGAATTTGGTTTAGCCGATGTCGTACCGGCAGATTGTAACGCCATTGTCTCTATCGGGGAGCACGTGCCATCCGCTCGGGCGTAAGAATTTGTGAATTCAGGATTGTCGTTATTGCTCGCCCATGTCACTGCCAAGTCAAATTGTTCGTATTAATTGTTGAGATTCCGGTTTAAGATTAAAGTCGAGCCGCGTGTCACCGCTCAGCATTAGGCTGTCGGTTTGCTGGAAGTTCTTAGAGTCGACCATTTCTAAGTACCGCCGTCGACGACCTTGCCATCGTTCTCTCTGTAATAAAGTAAACTTGTCGTCGACGCGCGACCGCGCGGTTATGAAAATTATCGCAACTCATGTATCGACGCGAATTGAATAAATTGGAAACTCTTTGTTATTATTAATGTTAATTGCTGTCTGATTATTTCTGTCTGCCTCTACCTCGTTCTCCGACATTTTCCCCGCTTACTGCGAACCACCCCCTCTGCCAATTCCGTTGGCTGAGCTAGCCGATCTTGTCCGTCGCGAATTCCGAACGAACCACCCCCTCTGCCGATTCCGTTGGCTGAGCTAGCCGATCTTGTCCGTCGCGAATTCCGCTGCTCTGTAATTTCTTTGGCCGAGCATAACATCTTAAAACTTAGTGTGAAGAGTGGCGGCACGCTCTCTCGTGCCTGGCGCCCAACGAAATTTGTACGGCTCGAATATCGCAGCACATAAAATTAGAAGGAAGAACCGCACTTTTGCTATTTATTTTGTCCATCCTTTTGAGCTATCGCGTAAATAGAGCAGGAGATGAAGTGACGAAGTTGTGCCGTTTCTCATAAGTACGGTCACAATATATATCTAAAATGTTCCCTAATAAGAATCTCGATATGATTAACATCGCTGATGTCGAGATATGATTAACATCGAGATTCTCTCTCGCTGTCTCGCTCGCTCTCAGCGCGCCGAAGGGGAACAAGGAGAGTACTTAGTGCGACAAGGACAAAGCGATAGTCGTCACGCTTCTGCTATCACACGTACACGAGCATGTGCTTGTGTGAGTGCTACCTGTTGTGCCAGGCCGCCGACCGATAGCGCTAGTCGCGATGTCGTAAACCGGCTACGAATTGGCATCCCTGGCCCATAATTCACCTGACGGATATCGTGAACAGGTAGATCAGACTAAACTGAGACGGAAAGTCTTGTACCATTTTACAATTTTCGCAATAATTAATGGATATTAATATCTAAAGATTACTTTTTATTCATGCACTGAATTGGTGCAATAAGTTGAAGTGAATCAAATGTATATTTCTTTCGCTTCAATTTATTTGCACTAGTTCAGACGATGCAAGGAGAGGAATAAATACTTATATGGGCAGTAATGGATTTAAATATAATGGCTACGTTCAGCAAACTCAGATTCAACAGTTGAATGAGCGCTCATTGCTATTGATGTATTCTTCTAGATTTAAAATTTAATTGGATGATCTAAAAGAGTACACTAATAACAGTGAGCGCTCACTCAACTGTTGAATCTGTTGAACGCAGTCAGCAGATTCAACAAAAGTAATTAACAAAGTTTTGTTAAATTTTTAACAATTCTCGATCTTGGATCTCGTCGAGATCTCGTCAAGGTTAATAGAAAATAGTTTAAAAAAAACAGAATTGTTAAAAATTTTAAGTTTTGTTAAATTTTTAAGAATTCTGTACTTTCTTTAAACTATTTTCCGCCAATCTCGACGAAATCTCGACGAGATTCGAGATCGAGATTCGAGATCGAGATCGAGATGCAAATACCGAGATATTTGTGAGATCAAGATCGAGATTGCCGAAATCTCGTCTCGTCTCGTGCGCATCTCTACTTGCACTGTTCAGTGATCCGACAAGAAAAACGGGGTAGAGCGTTCTCTGCTTCCGTCAAGCGTTCTCGACAGTCAATCACAAGTTCCTAGCGTTCACCGACGACCGACGCGAAAACGGGGTAGAGCGTTCTCTGCCTCCGTCGAACGTTTTCGACAGTCGACCGTCTGGCGTCTGTCACCGTCTTGTATACGTCTCGTCTGTTTGCCGTCTCGTCAACATACGCACACATTTGTACATCGCGCGCGCGCGCGCGCACACACACACACACGCACACACACACACACACATGCACACACGCACGCACGCACTCACGCACGCACGCACGCACGCACGCACGCACGCACGCACGCACGCACGCACGCACGCACACACACACACGCACTTGTATATACGAACTGTGACGTGACACTTTATGTCCGTCACTCGTGAATGCATTGGCACGGAGATCCTGTGTCCTCTAAGCTCGAAAGGCGAGGGCACAAGCGAGCGTGCCAAATTTATAATTTTTGTGTAAAATATTTAGTTATTTTCAGACTTTTCAATAACGATTTTTAGTCACATTTGAGCGTGAGCGGTGGATATCTTAGATCCATGTAATTTTGCCGCTTCACTTACGGAAGGAAGAAAGAAGACATCGAGGAAGCAAGAAACCACCGAAGAAGATCCCGATTGTGTCCTCAAGAAGCGCGGTACACGCATATCGTATTGTTTTGTAACCTCTGCTAATTTTGATATTATTTGGTGATTGTCGCACCTTTATTGCAGATGCCTCGGAGAGAGACGTATTAAGGGACCGTCTCAGCACGGCCCGAACATTGGCAGCCGCCTCCACTTCTGAGGAGAGCGATAGAAGACTGCTGATCAAGACGGAAAGCCTCGGCCTGCTAATTTGGAAAAGCGCGCCAGACATTCAAAGGATACGCGGCCAGCAGGACTCGCTGTGATTAGTCGCGGGGTTGCGCGGCTGCGAAAAGCCAATTAGAACAGGAAGCGGCCCGATAGGAGAGGGGCCTAGCGGCTTGCGTGGATCCGCGAAAGCTTCCAATCGCTACTTGCGCCGAAATCGAGTTGTAAAGAGGGCACAGGATCTCCCGCTGGTATTTCGAGGATTTATCGAGAGAATCTCCGGATCGTTTGAGGACGGACAGAGCGCTCCCTCAGAGGTGAAACCGTCTTGCCGTTGCCGGACTCGTGAGAAATAACGAGCAGGATCGACGAGGGACCGTCCAGTGGTGAGGCGAGCGTCGTCTTATAATCTGTGTAAAACCACTGGTCACGGTATGTGAAATGCGTTTCGAGCGGAGCGCACGTTAGGCTTTACTCCGATATTTCGTTGCCGATACCGGATCGGCCGCCTACAGGCGTTTCGAGTCATTGTTGCCGTGAGTACGTGCCATCCGCTCGGACGCTCCAATTTGAGAATGTATAATTACTGTCGTTGCTCGCCCTTGTTGCCGCCAAGTCACTTTTGTATTTGTTAATTACTGAGAATTCTTTAAAGTCGAGACTGGCGTTACTACGCGTTATAGAATCGCTGTCGGCTAGCGTCACATCGTATGTTACGATTGTTCCACGGAGTAATTTCTTGTCAACGCTTTAAAATTTAGACTCGTTCGCATCAGGAGACGCGGTAGCGTCTCCGGCCATGTTCAAAAAAACTCTGAGACGCTACAAGTCTCTTATCCCGAGCCATCAAAGTCCATTATTGGGAGGTGCATAACTATTAAAATATAAAAAATTTTGAATCGAACGTCATATGTCCTGAAAGGCGGCATCACCACGAGTAATTTGAGCCAAGGAATTTTTAAATCGGTCAAGCCGTTCTCGAGATATAAGCGGTCGAAAATTGATGATTTTAATGAAAAATTAAGAAACGTCTCCTTCTCCGTCTGTCCGTCTGTCCGTCCGTATTTAAAAATATCGTTATTTGACGGATAGTGAAATGTTACTTTTTAACATCCTCCTTTACCTTTCACTCGCACCTTCACCATCTTTGGCCCACCGGACCTCCTCCACTCGCCTCACCTCCTCCCCCACCACCAACCCCCACCTCCCCTCTGTTCCGCTGTAATTCAATCTTTTTCGTTATTACAACTTTTTGATATCCTCTCTCACCTTTCACTCGCACCTTCACCATCATCGGCCCACCGGACCTCCTCCACTCGCCTCCCCCCCTCCAAACACCATCCACCTCCACCACCCCTCTCTTACGCTATAATTTACTCTTTTTCGTTATTACAACTTTTCGACATCCTCTCTCACCTTTCACTCGCACCTCCACCATCTTCGGCGCACCGGACCTCCTCCCTCCGTCCCTTCCCCT
>NW_017280283.1:43739-44070 GCF_001594065.2 Cyphomyrmex costatus
GTTACTTTTCGTGGTATATATTCAACATAGAAAATATACTTTATGTATGTTGCAGTTATTTTCTAGAACACTGTAATATTTTTATTGTAATCTGTTTTACTTATATGTAGGTATGTTCATTTTGAATTTGCATCTTGGATAATCTATCATTTACTTTTCGTGGTACATTTTAATATAAAGTGTTCTAGGTAGCACAATGTGTATTCTATATTAGAAGTTCTCTGATAAGAATCCAAACCGAGGATCGAAACGTAAGGAAAATTTTATATTTTCAATAAATCGTATTAACACACATTAACATCCTGTGTACAAGACTCGATTAGGCATTTTT
>NW_017280284.1:0-248 GCF_001594065.2 Cyphomyrmex costatus
AAGGCCGAAACGTTTAATTAATTGTACTAAAAATAAAATTTCGTTTTAATATTCCACGAAATATGTCATATTTTCGCTAAATCTATCCATGTGGTATATGCTCATTTCAATCCTTTTGTTTCCTTTGTTTTATTAATATTAATTGTATGAATTAAATAAATAAATACAGGACTCTTAGTATTCAAAAATAATAATAAGAGTCAACTAAATTAAAAATAAATTAACGCTAATGTATAATCATTACTATA
>NW_017280285.1:0-6368 GCF_001594065.2 Cyphomyrmex costatus
TTCGCCTTACCTGACAAAACTATTTCCTTTAATATATATATATCATTCGGTACTTATTCTTCAGCATCAGAAGTGGGACACGAATCCACCCAGCCTCAAAGAGGCTCACAAAAAGAAGATTTCATTTAGTGCAATCTCGGTTGTGTTAGTCCGTCGTTTTCTCCTTGCTTTCGTCATTCCCGGTCGAAAGCATCGTACCAGGAGGCTCACTGCCTCATTTGACGTCAAATCAGCTGCAGAGTTAAGAAAATTCTGTAAAATGGAGCGGGATCGCCTCGATGGCTTAACGGTGGATCAGTTACGAAGAATAGCGGAAAGAAATAATATTCACACGACCGCAGATACCCACTCCGCATTGATTGATGCAATCATGTCGCATTTGGAGCAAAACGTAGCGACACCAGAAGTTGAAGAAGCAGGAGCTTCTTCAGTGCAAAGCGCTGTTTCATTACAAATTTCGACAGCAGCGAAAAGCAAGTCAGCACAAAAGGCATCAGTTTCGACAAAAGTTACAGTTTCATCTACTGAACAAATGATGGAAATCATGAATCGCTGTCTTCAACAACAAGAGTTGATTTTCGAGCAAATACGGGTCATCTCAACAAGGAATAATGGCACGCCAGACGACTCGTCCGTGAGGAGTAACGCGCCGACGGTAGAACACGCATCTGAGCCGTCGCCGCAGCAAGAGCTCACACATCTGACAGTGTTAAATTCACTTCCACCGGCTAATGCTGTCTCACTATTGGCCCGGTAAATACCGGAATTCGGAGGCACTGAAGATGAGAATGTGCTAGTGTGGATTCAAAGAGTAGAAAAAGTAGCACAAGTTCATGGAGTATCAGACAGAGTTACTCTATTGGCAGCTTCGAGTAAGTTAACAAAATCAGCGAGAAGCTAGTACGACATACAAGCGGGACAAGCTCTAGAAAAGTGGAGTTTTTTGAAACAAGAATTAACTAAGATGTTCGATTACAAAATATCTTTCACCAACGCCATGCAAAAAATAGAAGCTCGTCGTTGGAATTATTACAAAGAATCGTTCGATCAATACGCGATCGATAAGCTCGCATTAGCGCATCGTTTGAAGTTACCTCAGTCAGATATCATTAATTTACTGATTGGAGGCATCATGAAGAGCTCGCTAAGAGCAACTGCATTGACACTCAACGCAAGCACCGTTGAGGAATTCTTGGAAAAAATGCGCCTGATTACCAATGGAATTTCGGAGTTAAAAAAGAAAAACGCTGCTCAGCGTAAAACACATCAACCGACTAATTTAAAGACTAACAATAAGAATCATCGAAAGGATCAATCACAAGAGGGCAACAAGGAGGAAGCACAATCTTTGTGTTTCTACTGCAAGAAACCTGGTCATCGTATTGGAGACTGTTACAAATTAAAGAGGAAAAATGAGCTGGCGGGCAGATCATCTTCGCCTTTGCTCCCGACGGGAACTCCAGCGCCGAGTCAGCTGACCGTTGCCGCTGCTGTTCTACCAACCCAGGAGGATTTAGCTGCCGCCGTGCTGTCTACCTTTCCAGATAACCTCCGGATAAGTAAACCTATAATTCATATTTCTTCGATAGATAATAACAATTGCAGTCTCAATGCGTTAGTCGATACGGGCAGTCCGATTTCTCTCATGCCATTAAAAACTTTTAATAAATTTATGAATTGTTCGTTAGATTCTTTAGAAAAACCAGACAAAATATTTAGTTCGGCTTCTAATCACACAGTGAATATAATCGGTAAACTAAAAATTAGAATAAGTTTTGAAGAATTAGGAAATAAAGTTTTTGATATTACGTGCTATGTTACCACGTCAGAATACGCGAACTTGGATTTTATCGTTGGTTGCGATTTTATGGCAGAGGAAGATTTAACGCTGATCTTTAAACCGGGGACAAAAGTTATCCCGAGTCATCTGCAATTATTGTTATCTTCTGATATTTGGTATAGCGTCGAATTTTGAATCAGTCGTGCAAGAGATAGAAACAGATTTCAATGTACCTAGTAAAAAGAAATTACAGCAATTAATATTAGAAATAGAAAAAAGCGATACGCGTGTAATAGAAGACGATTACACAGTTAAAGTAAATTTACGTGATCACTCAGTGTATGCGTATGCGCCTCGAAGATTCGCATTACAAGAACGCAAGCAAATTAGGAAGATCACCGATGATCTTTTAGAGCGTCAGATAATTAAACCTAGCGTTTCTCCGTACTGCGCTAGAGTAGTACCTGTCAAAAAGAAAAACGATGACATCAGAAAAAATCTTTTTCTTATTTTGATTTCAAATAGAACAGTCGAATTTTTACAGCTGTAATTTTAGACTATATTTATTGAATAATGGATTTAAACACACTGGAATTTTATAGAGCGTACATTTTTCATTACATCTCTGTTAAGATTTATGTAACTTTGCGAAATAACACAGAAAGGAAGATTCTTTTTCAATTTATACACTTTTAATTTTATACTTTTGACTCTTTAATTTATATACACAATTTTACTCGTTAATTTTTATTATATTTAAGTACACATATTTAATTTTATTATTGTTATTCGTTCATTTAATTTTATTACACTTGAGTTTAAAATTTAACATTGAAAATAACCCGATCGGTGTCGAAACGTCTGCGAATTTTACCTATTATTTTTATTCTGTTTGCGAATTTTACTTGCGAATTTTAATCTGTTCGATTTTAATGTATTATGATTTGATTCATTATATTTATAATTTTTAAGAAAACTATTTGTCTCTTTTCTCCTATTAATTTATTTCATTAATTGAAATTATTAACAGGATCGATACCAGAAGATCGCATATGGCGTAAATCGTTCACAGCAAACTCTTTTAAAAATCATTAATTAATTAGCAAGGAATTCTTTACGGACTTATGAAAATATTGAATTTATCTCAGGTAGTAATAAAAATCAGTAAACAAGTTTAAGATTATGTGAACACTTATGTGTGCTGTCCTTGAGAATCATTAATAAACAGTTAATATTATGCGTATGCATATATATATATATATATGGGGCATTCCACGCCAAATGGGCCACCCATTTTGCGAAGTTCCATGGATTTCGTTCATATTGCGTGAACTTGAACAGTTTGATGAATAAAGACTCTATGCCAAATAATATACCTGTAGGCCAACTGGTTATCGAACTGTAGAACCGTCAATTTTTGTTGGGGTTCCTCGTTGCAGCGCTCTTTTCGCTTGTCGTTAGTGGGCATGAAAGGCAATTTTGAAAATAAAGTGCAGACGTATTCTTATAGAAAATTGAACGCTCTTTCACGTAAGAATATTATTTTTTTGATCAGACCGGTTTACGATGATGTTTTTTGGTTTTGAACTTTTCAAAATGGCGGCGCGCCTAAAAGGCCGCTCTCAATTTTCTTTTAATATAGCTCAAAATGTAGCTCCAGGTCTCTACTTTGTTACTCTAAAAGGACTTAATGGGACACGCATTCATTTGGGAGTAAGAGCTAGGAAAGTGAGGAAAATGAGTGGTGCGGCAGGGGGACGGAGTGACATTGCCTCACTTTCCTAGCTCTTACTCCTAAACGAATGCGTGTGCCATTAAGTCCTTTTAGAGTAACAAAGTAGAGACATGGAGCTACATTTTGAGCTAAATTAATTGAAAATTGAGAGCGGCTTTTTAGTTGCACCGTCATTTTAAAAAGTTCAAAACTGAAAAACATCATCGTAAACCGGTCTGATCAAAAAAATAATATTCTTACGTGAAAGAGCGTTCAATTTTTTATAAGAATACGTGTGCACTTTATTTTCAAAATTGCCTTTCATGCTCACTAACGACAAGCGAAAAGAGCGCTGCGACGAGAAAGCCCAAAAATTGGGTGGCCCACTTGGCATGGAATGCCCCATATATATACAAAGTCTATTTCGAGTGGGCGAACAGTAGTGACTCTTATTTTGCGACGCTCTCGTGTTTCGTTTCCTCGGCGTGGCAACGAAAATCCGCTTCTGAAACAATGTATTCAAAACGGGGGGGAGGGAGGGGGGTTATGTTAACCCACATTCCGGTGAACTTGTGAAAGAGAAACGGGCCTTCGCCTGAGCCATCATCAGGCCCCGTAAGAATTATGCGCTAGGCGCCGTTCGAGACTTTCATCGAACGCTCTAAGTGTTTGCTAGACACCGTCCGAGACCGTCGTCGGACACATTCACTATGAGAAAGTGAGAAAGAGAGAAAGAGAGAAACAATAACCGGCAGCGGCACTGCTCTGATAGCCACTCAGAAGGCATCTGAGTGAAGCTATGTCCGGGCTATATCACCGGACTCGATGAGGTGGTAGCTGCCACCGTCGGAGACACTCGTCCGGCAATAGAAACTGGCGGTGGTCGTACGACCGACCGTTATGCGTGACGCTATGAAGCATAGCAATACGGCCCGAGCTTTAGAAGCAGAAGAGAATTACTTGAGCCGATGCACGGCTTATTTAGTAACTTTCTGAAACGAGAACACTCCTGGCAGTCCTGGCCGCCTTCTAGAGGGGCATACACCCTTGGCTATTGAGATGGTTACAGGCCACGAATCCAAAACGTCCGGAGCGTCACAAAACCGAAGCGTCGTTGCTCGCCACGAGAGAAAGAAGGGGCCGCGCAGTCGTTGTGCGCACAGAGGACAGGCCCGGTTTGTACTAGCCGCGCGCCCTAACTCGTCTATCGATCTCGGTCGATAACTGAGTTTGACTGAACAAACCCATCTCAAAAATCGTCTTGTACTTGCTCACACGTACAGCATCGCCCACTTTAAATTTTGCGGTACCAGCGATCTTTATCGCATTGTATACCGTACCCAATCTTTCGGCGATAGCTGGAGTTACGTCAGCGGGTCGCATGCCTATGGTGCGATGCTTGCGCGTGCTGTAATCTGACACGAGACGCGGCAGCATGTCGACACACTTGTAATTGCCGTTGAGCGTAAACATCTTCCACATGTCGTTCTTAAGCGTGCGATTGAACCGCTCGACCACTGACGCTTTCAACGTCGAATATGTGGAATAGTGATTAATGTCACGCTTTTTCAAGACTTTCTGTACATCGGCGTTGTAAAACTCCTTTCCCATATCCGTTTGCAAGTTCTTCGGACATCTTCCGTTCTCTCGAATTATCTCAGCGATAGCGTCAGCAGTCTCGCTTCCGCCTTTGCTCTTGAGCGGCACGGCCCACGCATACTTGCTCAATACATCGATGACGGTGAGTATGTAGTGACGGCCTCTGTTGTAACTCGAGTACGGGCGCATCTCAACGATGTCGGCCTGTCATAGATCGTCGTATCCTTGTACTACGACACGTCGTCGTGGAAAATTTCTTCCTCGACGAGCATGCGTCTCTCGGAGCTGACTCTCTTTTCCTTCATGATTCGTCGCGATACAAGAAAAAAAAAACAACAATAATACTTTATTCGATGGTACCAATCAACTGACTCGTTTCGATACGCGATTTAATTTATAATAAGACCGATTATTTATAATAATCGCTTCGCGAAGTTCCTCGATGATCGACAACATCTAGTTGCCGTGAGCGGTGTTGCCCGCTCGTTGCGAAGCGTCGAGCAACCGTAGTCGATCCACCAGCTCGTTGGGATCGTCCCAGTGCATGTACTCGATCGCGTTGTCGTTTAGCGTCATGGCGCGAGGTAACCCTTTTCCAGATTTTTTCTTCGGCGTGATCAACGGCTTTATTATATTCTTGTACTTGTATCCTCTGTTAGCCGTACTCGGCCCAGCGAATGGTGTTTATGCGCGTTCGTTGCCTGCAGCATGCTCTTGTACTTGTGCATATCTTCTTCCGTGTGAAGCGTATCGTCGGGAATTCTCTTGAAAATCAGGTTGCAAAGGCCGGGTGTACCGGCGCCACAGTGGGGACAAAACGGATTCGCGCGGACAAATTAAGCCACAGGCTTCAATTTTCTATGAAAATTAATGTTTTTTTTTTTTAAATCTTCGTAAGAAAATTTAGAAAAAACGTAAGGAAGCCGTTTTTAAGAAAAAAAATTTGTATCATATATATATATAGCATTAGAAGCAGACGTAAACATATAAGCGGTTTCTTGTTGAATGCAAATAAATTATTGCAGCCGTCGATTTTCTATGAAATTCTGTATAAAACATTTTTTCAGGTTGCTAATTGCGATGCCAGTATCAAATTCTCAAAATTCAAAATGGCGGATCCGATATGGCCCATAAAAATTTTAATAAATGTTAATTTTATCTGATATTTAGTATATAGGGGATTTTTAGGTCGCTGATTGCGAAATTGCTGCGAAATTTTCAAAATTCAAAATGGCGGATGTAATATGGACGATCAAAATTTAAAAAAATGTTTTT
>NW_017280286.1:0-705 GCF_001594065.2 Cyphomyrmex costatus
GCACATACATATACACGAATATATACACACTAAATACTTTAATTCTCGTGAAAATGTTTCTTAATTTTGTTATTGTATTTTATTACATCGAGATCGAGAACTAGCAGCGCGAAGTGTTTTTACATAAAAAATTTTTCTATTTAAATAAATTTTTTTCATTTTGTTTTTAAATTAATTGTGATATAATTTTTTTAAAGAAGAATTTAAGTCACTTGGTTTCGAATAGGAAGATCTTTTAATAAGAATACAAAGGCATATACAAATATCTCGATGATCGTATATTTTTTTTGGATCTGGATGCCGCATTACGTACAGACGAATCTTTTAAAAATCAAGATGATCAACTGCATCATACCGGAGTTACTATTTTACTTAGAATTGCAAATACCCAGATAGCAAAGTACGTTCTATGGACGTCCACTTTATGTCCATTTTACGGCCGAATGTCCATGGACATGAAATGAACGTCCATCGTACGTCTAATTTTAGACGTCCAAGGTTCGGACGTCTACAAGACGTCCAAGATTCGGACGTCTACAAGACGTTCTATCTGGCCATCGCATTATATTTTTCTTATATACATATATATATATATATATATATTAGGGTGGCACTTAGGACCAAAACTTTTCTTGACGCCCTCCAAATCGACTCCAAAAAATTCAAAAAAAATCACTGAATTTTTGCAGATTTTTATCTTCACTC
>NW_017280287.1:0-14044 GCF_001594065.2 Cyphomyrmex costatus
GTATCTGGTCTATGTATTTTTGGCAGACCGTACAATCTTGGTGGAAGTGAATCAGTAGGTTTCAAAGTGGTTTTTCTAGGTAGGCCGCACTTTCTTAATAGGATGCTCGACGGTCAACACCTATATAAACGCTTCCCTCGAATACCTGTAAACCCATTTCCACGCACTTTCCTAATAGGATGCTAGGTTTTCGAACGATTCTGTTTGTTGGGTCTCTATCAAGCCTTTTGTATGTTTCATCCGAAAGGAAGGACTTTATCTTGGTTCTGTAGTCTGATGTATTCTTGACGCATTGGCTTTGTCGGCTTGTAGTACTATGATGTCCAAGGACGACAAGTTTATTTCTTGTAATGCAAGTCGTTCTTGTATGGCGATTTTGGGCGTTGGAGGCTTAGCCTTATGGAGTGTATTAGCCGAACACATTTATTTTATCGACGGCGTGTACTTACACACTCGGTTTGGTATTCACAGTTGGAGCTGTTATATTTAAGAGGTTTTCATATTCCCTGAAGGTATGTGTAGCTAATGCGGTAGGGTGTTTTCCCCTTTCCCCGCAGTCAAGTCTATCGGTAGTTTTCGCCGAAATCGTCTGGGAAATCGGTCTGAGAAGGGTATTTGGTTTATGTATCTTTGGCAGACCGTACAATCTTGGTGGAAGAGAATCAGTAGGTTTCAAAGTGGTTTTGCTAGGTAGGTCGCACTTTCCTAATAGGATACTAGGTTTTCGAACAATCCTGTTTGTTGGGTCTCTATCAAGCCTTAAAGTTTGTTTCATATTTGAAATAGTGGTAAAACAATGAAAGCAGAAATTCATAAGTAATATTTATATATATGATATACAGGGTGTCCCGCAACTACTGCATTTAATCTTAAAAACGTATTTTTGAAAAAATTTTATGTTGGAAATTCTATTAAAAAATGTCGAGGCTACAATAGTTTTTAAATTAATCGCATTTAAATTTCGCTAATGACAGATCTGATATTTCGCGCGCTTAGGCACGACGATATGACAAGTGGTGAATGTATCACGAGGGCCCCATAAACATGTAATATTTTTCAGAAAGTTGTTTGAAAAAACATTTGTACATTTTTAATTTTTAATTATACACACATGCGTAATTAATATGCGTAATTAATCTCGGGGAATAGTATATCGTAAAATATCAATTCAATAGCAAAACATAACGATATGTATCAGCTGTCAAAATAAATTCGTAACTTTGTTCATTTGTCTCGCATGGTAAACATTTTTGTGATAATATCGATAAACTATTTTTGACGTAAAATAAAATTGTAACAGAAATAAAATTATTATAATTTTACAATGTGGAGTACACGCACCGGCAGAAATGCTGTCCCTCGGCGTTCGGCGCGCGTCGCTACACACTCGTACCGAGCGCACACGTACGTGTTACTGGGAGCGCGGAGGAGGCGTGGAGCGCGGAGGGAGAAAGTAGTGGGGCGCGCTCCGATATTCTATCCTTAGCGCAAGGCGCACGATCGAGAGAGAAAGCGTAATTGGACGTGGATGCCTGCTCGCGGTGTCTTTTCGCTGTCTCACACATTTGTTACTAGTACGAGTGAGATACTCCGGTGTCTTTCGCTTGTCAATATTCATAATAATACTTTTATTACATACACAAAATATTGTAATTATGCATAAAAATTTTTAATATTGTAAATCCACGCCTCCTCCGCGCTCCCAGTAACACGTTACGTGTGCTCTCGGTACGAGTGTGTAGCGCCGCGCGCCGAACGCCGAGGGACAGCATTTCTGCCGGTGCGTGTACACAAATGAAGAGTATTATGACATGTTACTCATTTATGGCGAATGTGACAGAAATTCACATGAGACTCATATTTGTTGCCAAAACTCAAAATCGAAATTTCATGTTATAGGTTTTGAAGTTTAGACTCTAACAATGGAAATTCCACAGCGACCGGTCAATGGAAGTGATAAATTTTATTGATCTCATGAGAATCATAAAAAATGGCAAAAATCGCGCAACGTTTATTTATTTAACAGCTTTATAGAAACTGACTTCATTTTACGGCAAAATGCAAAAATTGCATACGAAAGCTGCACTCTTCACCTTTAAAACGCATTTTGATTTTTGTCGATAGGACACTCTGATCAAAAGATATCGAATTTTTACCGTCGAGTTAATAGAAATTTTATTTAAAAAATTGATTTCGCGCGCGTAACTGACATTCAAAATCACCGATCGCTTCAAGCGTTGTTTCTGAGAGAACGGTTCATTCTACACAAAAAGTGCTAAGAAACATTTTTGTTCAAAATTATCTCAGCTACATTTCTTGTTTGAAACATTTTTTTCTACGGCGTACAGATTCTTGGGAAATCGATATTTTCCATTTTTTTCCCCCCTACGAGGGGGGGTTTTAAGGGGAAGCCCGGGGGTAGAAGTGGCAAACTTTTTTGCATCTTTTTTGGGGTCCCAAAATTGACATCCACAGCAAAATCCAGCTAGTTGGTTGCGTTTTTAGAGGTTGAGTGGCATTTTCGCCTCTAACGACTGGACTATTAATTAAGTTGTCGCTCAAAATTCGACGCTGTAAACCTTTTTCATGGATTCAGTTAACGCTGGCGACAATTGTGGTCACGTGATCCTTTTGACACTGAAAATGAGCGTCGAGCGTCAGCAAGAAAAGGCACCTTTAGCGTCTTAATGTATCGTCTACAATACATGGAGTAAGAAGTTAGAGTGAGAAATTGATTAATCACAGTTTAAGTGAGAAGAATTATTGATTATGATTGGTCAATTCCTTATTCTTACTTCTTATTCCGTGTATTGTAGGTGACGTGTAAACTATTACTTGAGACAGTCTTGAAATAAGGATCGACTACGAATACTGGCCATGGTTTCATTTTCCAAATTTTCCATAATTATATTAATAAAGAAAATGATGTTTATTTACAAGGAGCTGTAGATATTAAAAATTTACAAAATGAAACTGAAATACCTGCTATATAGAGAAATAATGAAGAATTACATAATTTAAGAATTGTAAATATAAGACCTGATAGAAATGCAATTTATATTTGTGATGGTTTCAGAGTTGTTTTTAATACTGTTGGAAGAGTTAATTGGCAAGAAGCTATGGTTTAAATTTTTTAAGTATTTTTCAAAATTCTTCTCTTTAAATCAAATATACGTATGTTGTATTTAAAACCTTATATATCGTTGATGTAATGCTGTATCAAAATGTAAATATAAATTTAGCATTTTATTTTACGAACGTAATTTATGTAACAGTCAAAAGTAGTATCTTTATGTATATGTATATCTTCGGAATTAAAATAAATGTGTTATAATTTTTGTATATGATCGAATCGTATCTTATAATATTACTATTATTATATGTAAGGCTTACGTTATATAATACATAAAACTGTATTAAGATAGATTTTACAAAAGTGCTAAATTCTATGAATAAAATATATAATATTCATGAACAAATGTGTGAGTATTATACTTATAAATAAAACAGCATACATTATTTATTTTAGCTGCTTTTCTATTGTAAGATCATATATAAATATTTTATCCATTACGAAACTTATCTCATGATAAGCGAATACTTAATTAGAGATAAAGTAGAGATAGAAGAGTTGAAAATTTTGTTGCCATATTTCATTGTAATGTCACAAATAAGAACTCTCTTAATTGCTGTTTGTATGTATACTACTTTTATTCTTTTTCAAATACTGTAATGTTGTTAAATGTATAATTAATTTCTACATCTAAGTTTAGATTGGTTGCACCCGTGAATTCCATTACCACAGGTCATTTGATTGCGGGTCTGATAGTATACCAGATAGGTGATTCCAAGCCAGCCCTCACATATCTCCATTCAAGTTGGAAAAGAGGGAGAGTTTTTAGTTAGGACGGATGCCTAGTTGTTGGTGAAGATTGGACTGGGTATAATCGGAAACCCCGACGTGTGATCCCGACGGAGGAGCTGAGTCCCAATGACGATGTATTCTGAGGACGAGTCCCCATCCAGGACCAAAATCAAAACATTGGATCGGTTAGGGCAAAGTAAAGATTTTCTCCTTCGACGAGAAACAAAAAAAGGTTATTATTGATTGTACTGGCACAGAACTTCCACCTATCATTAGTTGTTCCTGCTGAATGGCCGTGCTTACTTTTCGTTTTCTAAAATAATCAATTAATAAATTAATAAGTATCAAAATATAATAGAAATCAATTATAAAGATATGTAGGAAAAAAGATGAACGTTTGAGAAAAGAGTATATAATAGACTGATTAATTATATAACAATCGCTATAATACTTATCTTGGTTTCATATTATCCCGATATTTCTTTAATTGTTTGTTACTGTGTAAAATCCTTAGCTAGTATATTCGGTGCTTCACACTGAATTCTGATAGAGTCTGTGCATCAAGACCGCCCTCGGCGGTGTATCAGGACACTCCACTGTTATAGCTCAAATGGCTATCACTTATTTTATCAATTATTTCATTTCAACCGGCATAGCAACCGGCACCGGAAATGCAAGTCTGCACATTCTTTAAACCGCGCGCGACAAAGCGTCGATCTAAGATCATAGCGCGCGAAATACCTAAATGCACTCGGCATGGCAACCGACAGCGGAAGTGCAAGATTGCACATTCTTTAATCACGCGATCGCGCCTCTAGCGCGATGAATATTACCATATATGGTCCGATCAAAGACCAAAAGCGACATCATGAAACTCAATATAAGCGACCGCCTAATTGCCGAGTCTTGTCTTAAAATCTAAACGTAACGATAAGTTACGCGCGTTGCGAGAACCGAGTCAAGTAACATCCGCGATAACGTTCGTCGCCGACCGGTTTACTCATAAGTCACGAGCGTGATTAATAAATTGTAATCAATTATATTCAACACTTGTATTCAATTATATGAATAATCTAATACATCAAGTGTAACCAGTTATTAAAATTGTTATAATAAATAAAAGGGGTTATTTTAAATAAAAGTGTGGTGAAGTGAGTATTTATTCGACGACCTTATTCAATTTCGTCGTTTTTCTCGTGGGTTCCAACCCTTTGAGCGGATCGAATCCCAAAATAATATCTTGTTTCACCGAGAGGTATAACAAAATTGGTGGCAGCGGTGAGAATGATCTGGTGAGACATCACCGAAAAATCGGAGGGAATCCAAGAGAACCTGACGATCTTAGCCGCTAGAGGAGACGAAACAAGACCCGTGCAAACCGCGCAGTGGTAACGGGTCGGAGAAAAATTAAATCTCCGATTACGGTCTCTCAAGTAAGAGAAGATACGCAAAAATACACAGTGAGTGCATGCCGTAGCTAAGACTAGTTATTAGTCTAGCAACAAAATTTAAAGCGAGTCGACAACACCACGCAGAGGTCGACGCCCGGAGCTACCTCGGTACCAAGGAAGGCTGCCAGAACCCGAGGCGTTACGAGGACCAACGACCAACGACCTTGCATCAAGACGGTGTCAACCAGGAATAGCGCAACATGGACAGCCGACACAGATTGCGGTGGAAAGGACTTCGCAGAACTTCAACCTCCGAACAACTGAGCGAGCCGAGCAGCGCAACGATGACGCGAGCGATTCTACTAATGTAAGTCGTATTCATGTTATGCGACAAGACCGTGTATGTCTGAAGCGATAGACGCACAGGATACCAACCCGCGTAATCGTAGATTAATAATAGACACCGTCGAGCGAGCGAATAGCGAACCGCCGTTACACATAACTAGTATCGCGCGCGATAATATAACCAATAACTTAAATCAGTCGATTGAAAACGACATAAACTTACCCCCTCACGTGATAATAAATCGCGAATTTCAGTTAGATCTAGACGATTTTAACTTAATAAAACAAGACGCGACAATACGCGATAAAAATATAACTGAAACAGACGAGACTACTCAAAACAGCCGTGACATGACGACGCGTACTCCACCCACGGACAACACCCCTGAACGTTTACTAATCACAGGCGAAGATAACGCCCAAAATGCAATTAACTCGCAAAATCGCGGTACTCCGGAGAATAGGCATGGAAGAAGAGTGACCTTTCAATTAGACGGAGACAAAGACGACACGCAAGATTTAATAGATACGCGAAATCGCGACACTGAAGAAAGCAGGCGTGACAGAAGAACAACCTCTCAATCCGCCGATAATCCTTTATTATTGGAAATATTACATACGCTACAAGAATTACGCGTACAAAATGCAACACCGAATCGAGACGAGTTAACCACTCCCGACCGCAACAGAATATCACGGACTTCCGACCAACAGACGGATTATTCGCTAATGCATATACCCCGCGAATCCGGAAGATCTCTTCACTTTCTAACATTAAAAGAAGCACGCAACATGATCCCCGAGGTTGATGGCACTTCACGAGATCGCGTACGATAATTTTTAAAGGCATGTAAATACGCCATGCGACATACTCATCCCGCGGAAGAATCTACACTATTAGAAGCCGTGTTATATACAAAATTCAAGGGAAAGGCTATGAAGGCATTTGAGAATAAAGATATCACTAGCTACGAACAGCTAAAATACGAGCTAGAAACCGAATATTTAAGCCGACGAAGCACCGCGCATTTACAGCTCGAATTCAATTCGTTAAAGCAAAAGTCGACGGAAACCGCACAAGAATTCGGTCGTCGAGTAGATAATTTAGCCATGGAACTATACGACCCCATGGAGGAAGGGAAAAGACATACCCCCGAGCAACAACGAACCATCCTAGAGAATATTAGGGATCAGGCGCTATTGAATTATCAAATCGGGCTACGCGAAGAAATAAATACATTAGTACGCTCTCAGCATTTCCGAACGCTTTAAGAGGCCATTGTCGGAGCGAGTTCCGAAGAAAAAATAAAAGGTCTAAACGACCGGCACCGCGCATATCAACGCGACAAGAAAAACGACTCGAATCATTACTCCCCGCGAAATTTACAAAACCCCGCACTCCAATGCGGTAAATGCGGAAAAATGGGCCACATCGGTCAAAATTGTCGGACAAGCCGCTACGCGAACAAATTTTCCTTGCCTCGCGCTGAAAAACCAGCAGGAATTAATACCATCGAGAAATTTTGCAAATATTGCAAAAAGGCGAGACATAATCGCGAAGAGTGCTGGACACTTAACGGGCGACCCGACAAAAATACGCGACCACGCGCGAAACGTGAAATGGATAACAAAACGAAGCGAGTAAACTCCACTGTAAAGGTGAGAAATCAAAGGAGCAAGCGAAACAGCAACAGCGAGGAAGCATCGTCTGCTAGTAGCGAAGAAGAAGAAGGAGCGAAGAACGCGACCGGCAATAGCGAGCATTAAATTACGCAAGTCACCGGACATTATGCGAATAGCGGTCTTAGACTAATAACGCTGCCGATAAAAGAAATAAAAAAAGGGCGTATAAATCTATTATTTGATACCGGCGCTACACTAACGCTAATTAAAGTAAGAAATTTAAAAGGCGCAACGCCCATAACAGAGAAGCCAATGGCTCTCACCGGAGTGACGGGCCATCAGATCAAAACCACTGGAAAAATAAAGGCAACCGTATTGATAGGAGACAAAGATATAAAGCACACCATGCACATCGTGAAGGACGACTTCCCTATCGACTATGCAGGAATACTTGATATGGATTTCCTGCAGAAGCATAAAATTAAAAGCGATCAAAAAAGTTATCTGCAAGTTGACGGAGTAACGCTGAAACTCCATCTTTATAAAAAATTAACGCTGACACCTCGCAGCGAAACCATTATCCAAGCAGTAACCGATCAAAATCGCATAGGAATCGTAAAATCAGAAGAAACCGCGCCAGGGGTTTTCATCGGAAGCTGCCTTGTCGAGCCCCACGGACACATGTGCCCCGTGAGCGTCATAAACACTACGGAGAATGAAGTAGAAATACAAGTACCGCATGTAAAAATTGAAGATTTAACAGAAGATTTTATTAACGAACAAAACATTAACTACGCGACGAGCAACGATAAAATCGAACCACCGCATGAAGAAAAAATCAAGAATCTACTAAGAATTACTCATTTAAACTAAGAAGAGAGAAAAACGCTATTACAGATATGCGAAAATTTCAATGACGTGTTCCATCTAGACGGAGAACCACTGACTCATACGACAAGGATAGCACACGAGATAACAACGCGAGCCGACACCGCGAGCGTGAACGTGCGTCCGTATCGTCTTCCTGAGAGACACCGAAGAGAAGTAAATAAGCAAATTCAAGAAATGCTAAAACATGAAATTATACGACCGAGTAGTAGCCAATGGAATGCACCACTCTTAGTCGTACCGAAAAAAGCCGACCTTAACGGAAAACAAAAATTACGGATCGTAATAGACTTTAGAAAATTAAACGATCTCACTATAGGAGACTCGTTTCCCCTTCCGAATATAACTGATATACTAGATCAGCTGGGGAACTCGAACTATTTTACAACTTTAAATCTCGCCTCAGGATACCACCAAATACCTATGGCCGAGCATGATAAACATAAAACTGCTTTTTCTACAGCCTACCGTCATTACGAATTTAATCGCATGCCGTTTGGATTAAAAAATGCGCCCGCGACATTTCAACGATTAATGAATACGATATTAATGGGCATGCAAGGATTAAAATGCTTAGTATATTTAGATGACATCGTTATTTACGGACCAAGCTTAGAAGAACATAACAGACGATTAATCGACGTATTTAAAAGATATATTACGGAAAAATAATTTAAAATTACAACCTGACAAATGCGAATTTTTGCGAAAAGAAGTAGTCTATTTAGGACATATAATAACAGAAAACGGAATTTTGCCGGATCCGAATAAATTAAAAGCCGTGAGTACATTTCCAGTACCGAAACGAGTAAAGGATATTCAGTCATTTATCGGATTAGCCGGATACTGCCGAAAATTTATTGAAGATTTTTCTAAAATCGCTAAGCCTCTAACAAAGTTAACGAAAAAGGACGTAAAATTCGTGTGGACCACCGAACAGCAAGCAGCGTTCGAGACTTTGAAAAATAAATTAATATCCGCGGTAAATCTTCGGAATAGGGGAAGCAGCTCCGACCATCTTGACCTTGACATATGTTGTCAAGGTCATGACCCTGAGTAACTTTGCCTTAACAACTAGCCGTCGCTCGCCCTTCGTTAAAAAGATATTAACAAAAAAAGTTTCAAAAATAACGTCCTATTTCTGCTATATATTGTGACGTGACATTTTGTCAGTCACCCAGAAAAACAGCATAACGCGAGATCCTGGGTCCTTCAGGGTCAACGGGCGAGCGCACAAGCGAATGTGCGACATTATTTATTATTTTTATTTCCTTTTTGCGATTATTGTATTACTTAATTTTATTCTTTTTCTTGCGATTATTGTATTATTTTTCTTTTTTTCTTCTTGTCGCTATTTAGTTAAGTTTTAGTTAATATTAAGACGATCCTGAGCTCGGATTTTGCCGGTAATTCACGATCAGAGCCGGTGGCTACGCTGTATTCTTGTGTTCGGCCGCCTCACCTATCGCTAGAAGAGAGAAGACGTCGCCTCCCACGAGGAAGAGATTGCTGTATGAAGAATTTGGCTGAAGTCACGAGAAGCGCGGCACACGCAGGTCGTATTATTTCATATTTGTTATTAATGTCGCTATTATTTGGTGGATTATCGCACCCTCATTGCAGACGCCTCGGAGAGAGACGTCAGCTGGGAACGGACTCAAAGGCAGAACATCCGCCGAAGCATCGTGTCCCACAACGATCGATGGAAGATCGTCAAGCGACAAGGAAGCATTTTCGGATTTTTGGAAAAGCGCGCCACAGCGTAAAAGGATCCGCGACACGCAAGGACCCGCGGGATTCGTCGCGGGGTCACGCGGTCGCGGCGAGCCAATTAGAGCAAGCAGAGGCCGATAAGAGAGGGCCTGACGACCTGCGTGAATCCGCGGAAACTTCCGATCGGCACTTGTGCAGTGACTGGCCCTCACGAAGAACGCAGGATCTCGCCAAAGCGTATCGAGAATATTCGTTCAGGACGTCCTTGGTTATCGGCTCTCGAGGAAGCTCGACGAAGGAAGCAGCTGAGGAGGAATCTTGGTGAGGCGAGCGTTATTAATTGTGTTGTAAAGCCACCGATCGCGTAGTATTTTGTGAGCGTCTCGAGCGAACCGCGTGTGTGAGTTTCGCGGGTTTGATTCAGCCGATGTCGTACCGGCCAAAGTTAGCGCTATTACTATTATCGATAAACGCAGGCCGTTCGCTCGAATTAAGGAATTTACATGCTCAGAGTATCGTTATTGCTCGCCCGTGTCACTGCCAAGTCATATTGTCGTATAATTCGTTGAGATTTCGGTTTGTTCGAGATTAATCTAGTTGAGTCGAGCCGCGTGTCGCCGCTCAGCATTTGGCTGTCGGTTTGCGGGAAGTTCTTAGAGTCGGACATTTTTAAGTACCGCCGTCGACGACCTTGCCATCGTGCCTTCTGTCATAGAGTGAACTTGTCGTCGATGCGCGACCGCGGAATTTTGTAAACTACGTCAGCTCATGTATGGACGCGAAGTGAATAAACTGAAAACTCTTGTCATTGTTAATCTTAATTACTGTTTGATTATTTCTGTCTGCCTCTACCTCGTTCTCCGACATTGTTTCCCGCTCATCGCGAACCACCCCCTCTGCCAATTTCGTTGGCTGAGCTAGCTGAGCCTGTCCGTCGCGAATTCCGTTGCTCTGTAATTTCTTTGTCCGAGCGTAACATCTTAATTTAGTGCGAAGAGTGGCACGCTCTCTCGTGCCTGGCGCCCAACGAAAATTAGTACGGCTCGAATATCGTAGCACATAAACTTTAAGGAAGAACCGCACTTTTGCTAATTATATTATTGTGTCCACCTTTTTGAGCTATCGCGTAAAAAGAGCAGCGGATGAAGTGACGAAGTTGTGCCGTCCCTCACAAGTACGGTCACAATACAATTTATAAAAATATTACAAGATTATAGTACATTTCGTTACAAGTGCGGGAAACGTCCGCACGTTTAACGAACGATATTTTTCCTAATAGTATGCGGGAAATCCGGAGTTATTTTGGAATAATTTTGGAGTAATGGGAGAAATATGTATTACAGGAAGTATGTTTGAAGTCAAGTTGATTATAAAACAAGAAGTGTGGGGCCGGGGGGGGGGGAAAAACATCAAGTAATAGACTCATAATCGTTATATAACGAGTGGAATACACACACACACACACACGGGCGGGTGCAAGGGGGCGGCCTCCGGCCACCCCCCCGCACCCACACCGTCGTCAGAGGTCTGCCCCGACAGTACTATCATAACAACAGTACAATCGTAGAAGTCGTGTGCCCCTGTGCAGGGAGTGGGAAAGGAGAGAGTGAGTTGTGATTCGCGTGAAAGTTCTTTTAAGTTCATGACATTCCTAATGTACTATTTTGGTACAAGAGAGTACAATTATGAACATTACATAGCTGAATTTTTGTTCAAAAGACTGTATACTTTTGACAAACGTATTGAACGATTTTTTGAAATAATGAGTAATTTGTATCCGTTAGAATCGTAACATAAAAAATTCTCCATAGATATTCAACGTTTATTTAACATTATTGTCATTTAGTAATGTTTTTTTTATTATATACAGCAGTATAATAGTTACGTTATTTTTTGAAACTTTTTTTGTTAATATCTTTTTAACGAAGGGCGAGCGACGGCTAGTTGTTAAGGCAAAGTTACTCAGGGTCATGACCTTGACAACATATGTCAAGGTCAAGAAGATCGGAGCTGCTTCCCCTATTCCGAAGATTTACCATGTCCGCACCTGTGCTAATATATTCGGACTTTACGAAAGAGTTCATCGTTACGACCGACGCGTCAGATTACGCCGTCGGCGCCGTTCTGTCTCAAGGTACGGTAGGTCAGGACCGACCGATAGCGTACGCCAGCCGCGTACTATCGCGAGCGGAGCAAAATTATAATACTACTGAAAAAGAATTACTTGCAATTGTTTGGGCAGTAAAACATTTTCGCCCTTATTTGTACGGGACCAAATCTAAAATTGTTACTGATCATAAACCATTAATATGGTTATTTAACGTTAACGATCCCGGATCGAGACTCATCCGGTGGAGATTAAAATTAGAAGAGTACGATTACGAGATAATACACAAGGCCGGTAAAAGAAATACAAACGCCGACGCCTTAAGTAGAAATCCTATATGCAACATTAAGGAAGACGAAGCGGATGAAGAAGACAAGAAGAACACGATGCGCGAATATACAGAAGAAGAGAAACGTCGAATATTATATGAATATCATGACTCACCGACGGGAGGACATCAAGGTGTGACACGCACACTAAATAGAATACGATTAACGCACAACTGGCGAGGCATCACAAGAGATGTCGAAAATTGTGTCAGCAAATGCGAAAATTGTCAGAAAAATAAACTAAGTCGGAAAACAAAAATGCCATTAGAAATTACCGACACCCCCGTAAAACCTTTCGAGAAATGCGCACTCGATATCGTAGGACCATTAACGATAACTACAGCAGGGAATAAATATATCCTCACCTTTCAGGATAACCTTACAAAATTTAGTAAAGCCATTCCGATAGAAAATCAGGAGGCCGCAACAGTAGCAAAAGCGTTTGTAACGCGAATAATTGTTGAATATGGGATACCCGAAAAAATCTTAACCGATCAAGGTACAAACTTTGTAAGCGAAATGTTTAAAAACATTTGCAAATTATTAAAAATCGAGAAGATTCAAACAACCGCGCGTACCATCCGGAAAGCTACGGAGCATTAGAGCGTTCACACCGAACGCTAGCGGAATATCTCCGTCATTATATAAATGAAGAATAAAGTGATTGGGATGAGTGGCTACCATATGCGATGTTTACGTACAACACGACACCGCACACAGCTACAGGATACACACCATTTGAATTAGTCTACGGACACGAAGCTACCTTATCAACATCACTAACGATACCACCAAAACCATCATATGTATACGTATGTCGACTACGCTCAAGAATTGAAAGAACGATTACGAATAACAAATCAAATAGCAAGAGAACATCTAAAGGAAGAAAAAATCAAGGCAAAAAAATATCACGACAAAAAGGCTAAAGAAATTAAATTCAAAATAGGGGACAAAGTACTTCTATACGACGAAACTCTATACGTCGCGGACGATCGAAAAAATTAGACGCGTTATGGACCGGACCATACGTAATTTTAGAGAAAAATTCCGACGTAAACTATACGATAAAAATCGCGCGTAAAAAATTGTTAACGCACGTAAATCGCCTAAAAGCGTATATAGAAAATTAAAAATTAAAAATAAAAAAGTAAAACTAAAAAAAATTATAAATAATTAAATAAAAATAATAAAACTCACCAATGAAGAGGGATCCAATGAACAACAAGCCAATGAACAATAATCCAAGTGGGATAATCCAATCTGGATATACGGTAGTGTCTCGGCGCTAAGCCAAGCGCGCGACACTACCGTGCCTCCTTTACGCGAAACTAAGAATTTTTCGGGGTCGAGGTGATCAGATATCAGTAACGGCTGAACCAATCAAGTTCTACATACGCTCAATCGATAGCAAATACTTAAATTGTATGATAAAAGTGCTTTCATTTTTTTCCTACGTGCCCTACGAGCGGAGATATCGCGACGCAAAGTCCGAATCTGTGAATTTTCACGTTTTATTTTTAAGAAACGTCGTCGTCATTAACGTCGTCGACCAGAGAAAATGTCCATCTCGTTTTTTCGATAATAGAGGGCCTTTGACTTTATGTGTTATCTCGCTCTATCTATCTATATCTAACCAGCAGATCAGGTTGCATGTAGTTTTCTAGGCCTCCCAATATTTACCAATATTTTATTTTTAATTATATATATATATAATAACATTATTAATATATATATTATTAAATAATATTTTATTTTTAATTACAAGATTTAAACCGCGCGC
>NW_017280287.1:14481-30835 GCF_001594065.2 Cyphomyrmex costatus
GGCGGTCTTCGGCCTTCGGCCTCCGGCCACCCCCCCGCACCCACACCGTCGTCAGAGGTCTGCCCCGACAGTACTATCATAGCAACAGTCAGTGTTGCCGCGACGAAAATTTAAAATGTACTGATACCTGGTGGCAAAATGTAACATTTAATACATTAGGGTCATAAATGTACTAAAAAATGTACTAAAAAAGAGAGAAAGAAGCACGAAATAAAATATAACACATATAAAATATACAACACATTTACATAAGAGGAGAGGGTGCAGAATAGTACTTAATGGCTGCGGTCGAGTTGCCACTACGATTGCTTTGAAGCGTTTCTTGATTGGTCAATTTGTAAAATTCATTCTTTTGATTGGTCAACAAAGCATTCGTAGTAGCAACTCGACCGCACCGAATATCGTATATGTATAGCAGAAATAGTATGTTGTTTTTAAATCTCTTTTGGTCAATAACTGTTCAACGTTCGTGTTAGGAATTTGAAAATAATAATATTGTGAGGAGGAAACATATCGTTATTCGAGTTGTGACTGTCCTTTCTCTGGTTTGAGAGAGTGAAAATGTTGCTGCACGATTTCCTGCATTTAAGCTACAATTATGAAGATCTCATAAACTATTTATGCGATATGGAGGTAATGCGACGAGATGTGATGTGTCCGCGATGCAAGTGGTGCATATACGGCGTACTTCAACTTCGCTTGTTATTCAATGTGCCAACAATTATTACAAGCAAAAGTTAGAGGACGGAAAAAAATAAGGAAAGTGTGCAATTTTACAATCAGTCCTTTTCAAGGCACATGGTTTGCGAATTCACATTTAGGACTTCAAAAGACGTGCCGTTTCATTGGATACTTCCTTATGATGCGACCTCCACGACAACATTTTCTTGAAGAGCAATTACAAATGTCTAGTGAGAGTGTTGTGGATTGGAGTAATTTCTGCCGAGAAGTACTTATGAATATACTATAATTCATTTTTTTATTACTTGTTTTAAACTGGTAAATTTGTTTGTAAAGCAGTGAATTTGTTTGTAATTTTTTTGTTATTTTTCAGTTGTTGGCTCAATGGATGAAACAAGAAAATGATATGCTTGGTGGTCGTGATGTAATAGTTGAAGTCGATGAAGCGAAAGTTGATCGGAGAAAATATAATCGAGGACGGATAATTGGCGGACAATGGGTTTTTGGTGCTCTCGAACGTAGCAGCAAACGTTTTTTTATTGTCCCAGTGAAGAATCGTACTGCACAAACATTGACGAAAATAATTGAAGAACGTATTGCTCCTGGCAGTATAATTTATAGTGATTCGTGGAAAGGATATTTACCTTTAAAGGAACTTGATTACGTACATCAGACCGTTAATCATTCAGTTCATTTTGTTGATCCTGAATCCGGTGTACATACGCAAAATATTGAGCAGTTATGGCGCGATATGCGTTCTGCTTTACCATGATTTGGTGTACGAGAAGAACACTACAAACATTATTTAGCAGAATTCATATTTAAAAAACGATACGATTTTAATGAGAGAATACCGCAATTTTTTCGAATAATGGCTTCTCTATATTCATTAAGTAATGTATCGTCAAGTAATGAATAAAATAAGTAAATATTAGCAGCAACGGAAGCTTTTACAACCATTTTAATACCATTATCCACGTAAATAGTACGCAGAATATACGCAGAAATAATGCGTTTATTTTAAAACTATGATTGTTAATAACTTTTTAACGAAGGACGAGCGACGGGAGTGGTCAATGACCTTGACCTTCTTGAGGGTCAAGGTCAAGGTCAAGGTCACTCGGAAGTCATTTGAGGCTGACTGTGTAATTCGGAATATTTACTAAAATATTATTTAATAATATATATATTAATAATGTTATTATATATATATCTAAATATTAAAATTGAAATGTCTCTCGAAATATAGATATAGAGAGACTGTGTCCAGGTATTCACTATCGAGGAATTAAGTGTCTAGATGTTGTCTATATGTTCGTTGTCGAAAAAGTTAAGTGTCTGCGTGTTAGATTTCGAGGAAGTGAGTGTCTAGGTGTTCGCTTTCGAGGAAGTGAGTATCTAGATGTTCGCTATCGAGGAAATAGGTGTCTAGGTGTTCGCCTTCAAGGAACTAAGTGTCTAGGTGTTCACCTTCGAGGAAGTGGGTGTCTACGTGTTCGCCGTCGAGGAGGTGGGTGTCTACGGGTTCGCTTTCGAGGAAGTGAGTGTCTAGGTGTTTGTTTGTAAAAAACAATGTGTCGTCGTCGTCGTCGTCGTCGTCGTCGTCTACGGAGTGAGGAAATGCATTCTGGAATTTTTGGCGCAAGAGATAAATGTGGTACGATGGGTACCTATAATGGGCCTTCTACAATAAGCCGTAAGTCACAAATCATAAGTCATAAGCTAGAAATGGACCAATCACAGTCGTTAATTTTTAGTTTCTTACTTCCGATTTATGACTTATGGCTTATTGTAGAAAGCCTATAAATCTAATATCGATCGTTGCGATCTGTACGATCGTTAAAAAAGTCGAGTCTCGCAATAACAAAGAATTGAGGTTAGGAAATAGGAAATCTGTCACATCGATGGCATAGACGAACACGTAAGTGAGGTTAGCATAAAAATAAATATTTTCTGCTTTATTACACAAATTCTCTGCTGTAAAACACATTCCGTTGTAAGAATACAAATTATTTTCTATGTATTTTTTTTTCACAACATTTGGTTAGATTACTTATTTATTTACCGAGACACTACCGTCTACAGATCTGGTAGTTTATCAATCAGATAAGTTACAATACCTATTAATTTGTTCTCTCTATTCTTTATATAATTATATTATAAAAGAACTGATTCTTTGTGCCATATTTATTTTCAGATTTATTGAAGGAAAGGCCTGAACCACATATATAACTAAGATATTCTGAATCTTGATCTTCTCGCTGTGTTTATTTTGTGAGTTACATTTTATTTTATTATTTATTTGTTTAGTAGTTACCTCAATTTGTTTTATAATTATAAAAGAATTGATTCTTTGTGCTTTGTTGATAGTAAAAGTCTGAAAAGAAAAAAAGGTATGGAATTGAAAGATCCTTGCCTTTTCTTTTCAAGACTTTTCCTTCAATAAATCTGAAAATAAAATACAGCACATATAAAATATAGCACATAGAATCAATTCTTTTATAATAATAAAGATAAAATTTATTTGATACAGTTACTCAAATATATATATATATACATATATATAATTATTTGGTTTTATTGAAATCTTTAAATTAACTTGGTATTGAAGTCTTTAAAATCTTAAATAATTATCTAATAATGTAATATATTATCATGAAAAGTAACTGCAGATATATATTATTGAAGGTGCCAGTTCAAAGTGAACGTTCATAAAATGTATATCCTTTTGTTGCATATATACGTAATAATGATTCACATGCACACTAATTGTTTATAATAGTAATGTTAAATCATTATTACGTATATATGCAACAAAAGAATATACACTTTATGTATGTTTACTTTCAACTAGCAGCTTCAATAATATATGAGTCATTTTTCTTGGTAATATGTATAAAAGTATAACATCAGAATTCTCTTTCCCTTATCTTCTTCAGTAATACCCAACAGTTCTTAACTTTACGTCTGATTGGACTAAGACTAACTCAAATATGTACTTGAATATCTCATTTTGTATGCCAAGGATAATTTTATATATATATATATATATATACATATACAGGGTGTACCAAAAGTTTGGAAACGGTCTTGTATCTTTGAAAAAAAAAGTTTTTTCTAAAATCGTCGAAACACGTCAAACGAGTTTTCAAAAAATCTATCTTTTGCGGGGGTTGCAATCCCCCAACCCCAAAGGGATGAATAAAAGAACTTTATTATGTGATTTCTCTTTCTTGGTGATGGTATTCGAACGGTGCTTTTCCAGTATGTCTACATTGCGATATTCTCTAAAATATTTTAACATAATACATTTTATGTATTAATTCCAATGTCAAAATCTATTACATATATATATATATAATCAAATACGCTAATAAACGTAATAAGTGATATTCTTCGCTATCTTATTTTTTACCTAAAATATCAAAATAACAGTTTTTCAAAAATGAATCATAAAAGATCAGTATTAATTTCAAAAGAATTTTTATAACAAATTGTCTATTTTAACGTAATATATTTTATTATTGAAAGATAATGAAATAGATAAGTTTTACAATATCTATTAATTTGTTCTCTCTATCTTTATATGATTATAAAAGAACTGATTCTTTATGCTGTATTTTATTTTCAGATTTATTGAAAGGAAAGGCCTGAACCTAATATACTAAAATATTCTGAATTTTGTGAGTTGCATTTTATTTTATCATTTGTCTGGTAGTTAGTTTCAATTTGTTTCCTCTATTCTTTATATAATTATAAAAGAATTAATTCTTTGTGCTTTGTTGATAGGTAAAGTCTGAAAAGAAAAAAGATAAGGTTTAAAAGATAAAAGATATATTCCGATTTACCTGTATATAGCGGTGTCCTTTAACACAGTGTTGTACAGCTTCGCCAGCCTCCGTACAGTCCCGACGTAGCTCCCTGCGACTTTTGGCTATTTCCTCGATTGAAAATGCCGCTTAAAGGACACCGATTCGACGACAAGTAGACTGTTGAAACCAATGCGACGAATGCACTAAAGGCGATTCCAATAACTGACTTTCAAGACTGCTTTGGAAAGTGGAAGCATCGATATGAGCGTGTTGTTCAATCAAATGGGGACTACTTCGAAGGATGCCACCAACCGGATGACGAAAAATAAGCCAAGCGCCGAAAAATGGAGGTAGGTCGGATACTTTTGGGACAGACCTCGTATATATATATAATTATTAGTATTGAAATCTTTAAAACTTAAACAATTATCTAATAATGTAATATATTATCATGGAAAGTAACTGATATATATTATTGAAGGTGCCAGTTCAAAGTGAACATACATAAAGTGCATATTCTTTTGTTGCATATATACGTAACAATGATTTAACAACATATGCACACTAGTTGTTTATGATAGTAATGTTAAATCATTATACGTGTATATGCAACAAAAGAATATACACTTTATGTATGTTTACTTTCAACTGGCACCTTCAATAATATAGGAGTCATTTTTCATGGTAATATGTATCAAAAGTAATGTCAGAACTCTCTCTCCCTTCTCTTCTTCAGTAATATCCAACAGTTCCCAACTTTACGTCTGATTTGATATCTGATTTAATAAGGCTAACTTGATCTCATTATGTATGACAAGATTAATTTTTTTCATTTGTATAAAAGATATGATATCATATCAATAGTCGGCGCGAAATTAAATTCTAATATCTTTTAAAACTCACGTGTACTATTCTTATTAAATTCTACTAAATACATAAATTACTTATGAAATAATAAATATTATCTTATAAAATCGTATCAGATGAGTTTTACAATTTCTGTTAATAATTTGTTTTTCATTATAATTATGAAAGAATTGATTTCTTGTGCCGTAATTTATCTTCAGATTTACTGAAAAGAAAATGCAAGGATTAAAAATATTTCAGTCTGTCTGTTATACTTTTACTAGAATATCCCGATTTTTAATAACTGTAATAATTGACTTTACACTTATAATAAATTGCATAATACAATTGTCATTATCAACCAGGGGAGTGGTGGGAGTTGCAACGTAAAATGAAATTAATTTAATTAAAATATTTATTATTTTATATATGTATAATATATATATATATATTATTTTATAATATAAACGTTTATTATATATATTATGTTTTACATATTAATTTTGTATATTATTGTAGAACCTCTACCGCGACCTTGTCCATGACCTCATCCACGTCCTCTTCCCCTTTTCCATCGTTTTGCTGAAATAAAGAAATTAATTTGTTATTATAATTATAATTGTTATAATTTTATTTTGCCATCTTTACAAATCTCTTTGAATATTATATAAAAAAAAAACAGTGTCCTGTGGAAAGAAGATGAATAGCAATCATACATGCAGACGAAAAGTAACTCTTGTATAATACAATTTTTGTCTACTTGTAGAATTGGCATTTATCTTCATTCCTCAAGATACTACCCTTTTTTCTAGGGCATTCGGTCCAGGATAATTATAGTATACGGAAGTAAGCTATATTCCTGGATTATTCAACCTCAATATTCTTTGAGCTTACGTGACAATAGCGTTATGTATGATTTTTCGAGCATATCTGCCGTCAGGATGCAAACCCATACAGCGGAATAGCGTAACGCGGAACGAGAGTAGAACCAATCACGAGATTCTCTAGAAACACGGAATGCTCGTTATTGGTTCTGCTCTCGTTCCGCGTTACGCTATTCCGCTGCATGGGTTTGCACCCTCACAGAAACTGATAACAAGGTTGGATAATCCAGGAAATGATTCTACTGTATATTGTTATTTTGTAATAAATACTTACGTCTCATTATAAGCTCTTGTGTATTTGATGACTGAGGGTACTGTCCCATGATACGGAAATTACACCGGAACGGAACAGTGAGACCAATCAGATCTCTGCAATCATTACTCTACTTTCCTTTCTGCGATTGTGATTGATCTCACTGTTCCGTTCCGGTGTAATTTCCGTATCATGGGACAGCACCCTGAGGGAGCCGTCCCATGGAGCGTTTCTCAATACGTACGTATTGACGGATCAATGCGTCGACCAATCACCGACGATCCGCCGTTTTACATCCGAGCCGTAGAATTTGTCCAAGAATCGAAATGAGCACGGTAAACTGATGAATTGGCGAACCCAGGCGAACCGTTTAAGCGCGCAATAGTGTTCTGTATACGAAATTTGTGTTTATTGAAGAAAGTTCTTTCGTAAAGCAAAAAAAGAATCTAAATCATTAAAATAAAAGCGGAACATGGCAAATATAGAAAATATACCACCCAATGTAACTGTAAGTAATAAGTACTACATATTATATATACTTCTTGTATTAGAGGTTGTGACTGTGTTCCGTTATGTACTGCAAAATTTATAGTACTAAAAATCTATAGTATACGTAACGCGAACTATTAATTTTCAGTACTTGCAGTGAATAACGAAACAGAGCCTATATTTATATTCGAAGTAAAAAAAAATGAATGTAACGAGGAACTGTCCTTATTTGCGATGCATTTTTTTGCAGAAATGTGGACATTGTGGCTGGGTAATTACTGCCTTGATTAGGAAAAATATTAAAGATCATAACTGTTTTAGCTTATTTGATGAAGCCACTCATGTGTTGTGCTCTGATGGCAACAGCATATTAATGTGTAAAGTATCATGACAAGAAAATGCAAAATTATGTTGGATATGTTTAATTAATATAATGAAATTAATTGATTATATTATGCACATTATTTTACAGTTGACAAGGACAAGTTTGTCAGTGCTTCGAATGATGAAGTAGAAGAATTGCAACAGAGTTAAAGATCAAGTAGGTTGGGAAGAAAAGATTTTTGCATCTCTGTTGTCCATGTGCTAAATTGTAAAATTAATTCTTTCATTATTGTTCAGATACAAAAGGTAAGATGACGAAGACTGTGAAGTCCGGAGGGAAACAAATCGAAAACGAGTACAATGAAAAACTGATAGCTGCAGTCCAAGAACGGCCACCATTATATGATTGCCGATTGCCTCTAAAAAGTCGGAATAATCTTAAAAAAGAAGCATTGTGGAAAGAGGTTGCGAATATCGTACAAGGTATGTTGTACACAAACACAGAGTTGTTAATTCCAAAATACGCAATTACTCTTCATAGCTCATCCTTGCTTATCCATCAGTAACATCATCCTCTAATTTTAAATTTGTTAACCTTCGAAATGTCACTAATCTTTTCAAAATTGAGAATTGAAGAAGACAAACGTAAAATAAAGTCAAAAGTTTGACATGAAGGCTTCTTTCTAGTTTTTTCTTTTCAATTCTTAACCAATTTCTCTGGGTTTTTTTTTTTTTATAAATTTAGGAACATAATAACGTATTCGAATTGTATGGTATTAACGCATTGGAGGTCGTTTTGAGGATGGAAAGTTATGAACTTGACGAATCTATAGACCGGGAGATCTCTTGATTTAAATTATCAATCACATATGCAAAATGTAATATTTATTGTACTTTTGTACTAAACATAGGGGACGATGACTGTGATAGAGTCCGTAAAAGATGGACGCAATTGAGAGACAGCTATGTGAAGGCAAGGCGTAAGAAAAGACAGTATATCCCAAGTGGATCAGCAGCTGCAGCAGCTGACGAATTGAAAAATACGAAATTCTCGTTTACTTGGTTCAACCAATTGCAATTTCTTGACGACGTACTGCAGCAAGTACCGTAAGTTGTAATACTTGTATGTTAAAAATATATATTTTACATAAGGTATACGTAGAACTTTTTGGAAACTATTTAAAAAATTATTCTTGAACTACGCAATTGAAGTTGTGTACGAGTATATCATTGGTCACGTTCAGCAGACTCAATTGTTGCGGAGCGGATCCGTGAGCGCTCGCTACTATTGGTATATTCTTTTAGATCATCCAATAGCAGTGAGCGTTCACGGATCCGCTCCGCAACAGTTGAGTCTGCTGAACGCGACCATTGGGTTCATCCAGAAGCATGACCGCTCAGTGAGCTTTTTTATTTGATTGGCATATTCCATTAGATCTAAAAATATAAACTAAACAGATACAAGAGCTCACTGAGCGCTCAGTGAGCGGTCGTGTTTCTGGATGCACCTATTAAGCCTATCGCATATGAAATGCATAATAGAACATGAGCATAAAACTGTTGAACCAATAAGCATTCAGCATAAAGTTGCCATATTGATTAACATAAGATGCTCATTGGTCCAGCGGTCTTATGTTTATGTACTGTTTGCATTCCATGTGCGATAGGCTTTAGATTTGTTCTTTTTCGCTGCACTGTCTATACTGATGCACACAGTACAATAAATTGAAGGGAAACAAATGTACGTCCGACTCGCTTCAACTTATTGCACTGTGTTCATAGTGCAACGCAAAGAAACAAACCTCTTTCTAATTAGCTTAAGGACAGGGTTAACAAAAATTTAAATGAAAACTATTTGTATAATATTTTTGGCTACTTCGTCCACATGATTGCACAAGAAAGATAATTTACCAAAAAAAGTAGCCTTATTCATAAGAAAAATGTCAAGATATGTTAGTATTTGAATATGTTTCATCAATACCTTTCCGTAACTCCCTGCGATGAATTTTTCAATTACTCTAGAACTTTTCAGGGTGCATTCGGAACTATATCGAAAAATTTCATTTTCTTTAAAATGAGGTGCCAACTTCACATAGATATTTTTCATAGGTATGCAATTTAAACTCGAGATCCATGGAACCAAAACAAAAACAGTAAAATTTTGCCTCTTTTCATATTGTATCCCTGAAAAAAATAAAATTCACAATTTTTAATTTCTTCACTATTTTGATATTTTTCTTTTTTTTTTGAAATTTTACTTTTTTTATCTCTCAGTGACGTAATACAAAAAAAAAACAATAATTTTACTGTTCTTTTTCATGCATGGTTTCATATGTAGTTTAAATTACATACTTTTTTGATAAAAAGTTCATTGTAAGAAGGTGCAGAATAGGTATAAATGACGAAAATAACGGATAGTTTTTTGTGGATGAGGCAAATATTTTTCTTTCAATATACATAATTACATGAAGTAACAATAAACAATAGCAAAAAATTAAATTTTAATACTTCAATAATTTAAAAAATCAATTTTATGCAAAAATTGTATTAATATAAAATCTATTATAATTTTTTAATATTATATTACAATTAATAATTATTAATATTATTAATATTATAATAATTAATATTTTTTTATGATATTGTAATGATATGTAGGTTAATTTTTCAATCTACCCTGCCCTTAGGTTAGATTATTTTTCTTGCATGGGGATTGATGTCAGGTAACATTAGTAAAATTTAAGTTATGTACAAAGAACTGTTAGTAACATTTTGCATAGCCGCACAAAAGGTTCCGTCAAGTTATGATGCTAATATTCGTACTTATATGTGTAGCACTGACAGTAATTTTGAAGATAACACTGTTTTTGATATTGAAGAAACACATATTGCCTGTGAAGAACACAGAGCAAGTTCCGAGATTTCCATTTCCGAAACATCAAATATTTCTGTAAGTAGCCAATTTGGGTCTACCGACGAGCCTTTACATTCAAAACTTAATCAACGAGCTTCAAAAAGTAATTTCTGTAATAATGTACTGACTATTGACATTATGCAAATAATGATGTAATGTTTTTATCTGTTATTTATATTTGTGCAGAAAGAAAAATTGCCGATGAGGATAGTGACATAAAAAAAGCAATTCTTGCTGCTCTTGATTCGGAACCACAGTCAAAACAGGACGCTGTTAATGGATTTTTCCTACAAATTGGAGATCGATTACGAGCTCTTCCGGTACGCGAGAGACATGCATTTGAAGTTCGGATCTTATCGCAACTATATGACCTAGAATCAGAACTATTTATCGTTTAAAAAATATATTTAGGCGAATGAAAACAAGGCAAATTTTCGTAAATTTTTTTTAAAGGAAAGGATTATCCGATTATTTTTAAAGTTAAGATAAAGTTTATTGTTACTTGTCTTTTGTTTGTTTATTGTTAGATTTGAGAAATCCATTTGACAACTCGCTTCGCACAGACTACTGTAAGTCCGCTATTTTTTAATTTAAAAAAAGAATTGCCTAAATGTATTTTCCTCCTTAATGTTTGGTGCTATATGATTATTTCAAATGATTTAAATCTTATTAGTAGTACTTTTAACTCTATTGATTATAATATATTGATATATATTTATACATTTCAAAATAAACTTTATAATGACATGTTATACATATAAAATGCAATGTAATAATCAAATCTGAAGCATCGTCTTGAGGGAGTCATTGAACAAGAAAATGTGATACGTATGCGCGGTGGAAAAATAAAGATAAAAGACTACACATTGTAATGTCCTGTTTATGCAAAAAGTGTTGACATTTTTGTGAAGAAAATCTTTTCGAGATGTCTCTAATGTCTTCATACAGAATAAAAGCTTTTTATATATAAATACTGTTACGAAATTTTTATCTTAAGGGTAGGGCAATACGGGAGAATGAAATCGAAAACTGTGCAATATTGTTTAAATTTGGTCCACATAATTATATGTAATTAAAACATTCTCATCTTTATAAAACTGTTAATTGAATTTCTTTATCGAATTTACTAATAATTTAACTTGTAGAAAAATTGTACAAGCAATTTTTTATAAAGAATAGGAATTTATTTGATTTTTCTTCTTAACACATTTTTAATACCATATAAAAAATGTACCGCACACTGTGTACACAAAAAGTCACATAAAACTGTAAATATCACAAAAATCGATAGTGTATGCTAAAAATCGTTATTCGTAGCCTTTCTCCACTGAAATTCTATTTGACCAATACCTATAAAAAAGTCTGCGAATGCATTGCGAACTTCTATACCACTGTTATTTTCTTCTTCAGCCTCTTCTTCTTCTAGTGAGGACAGTTCATAATTCATATTTCAAGTTTCAGCACTGACGCGTGTATAATAAATCTTCGAATACAATTCTTCCTCTGAATCTATTATAAAATTATGTAAAACTATTGTAGCCTTGATCATTCTTCGTGCGTTTTTTACACTTGCAATAATCGATTTTCTGTATATTCTCCATCTTGTAACAAGAATTCCAAATGCACTCTCTACTACGCGTCGTGCTCGACTTAGTCTATAATTGAATACTTTTTTTCTTAAATCTAAATTGCTACTCCGGGGAAACGGTCGCATCATGTATCGTGATAGAGGAAATGCTTCGTCACCTAAAAGCACGTATGGCAGTACAGGCCCATTGCTTTCCAATCGTTCACCATTTGGGATCTGGAATTGTTGTTCGTCAAAATATTTGCCCATTATACTATTTCGGAAAACTCCTCCGTCACTGTTTCTGCCTTGTGCTCCGATATCGACCATAGTAAACCTATACTTCGCATCATTGATAGCCATAAGGTTAATACTATGACGCCCTTTATAATTATAATAAAGTGATCCACTGTTTGGTGGAGCCTGCAATAAAACCATATTAAAAATGGGCGCGTTCAGCGGATTCAACAGTTGAGATGAACGCTCGCTGTTATTGGTGTATTCTTCTAGATCTAAAATTCTGATGATCTAAAAGAATACACCAATAACAGCGAGCGCTCACTCAACTGTTAAGTCCGCTGAACGCGCCCAATATGAATAATATTATATATTAGGCAAACTTTTCAAACTTATATCGTCAATTTAGTTACATTTATTGTCTGCGATACAGAAATGTGACACAAAATTATGATTACAAACAAAATTAATTTATAAACAGTAAATTATGTTTGCACTATTGCAAATGAACAAACATTCGAATTTTCAGCAATTCCAAAACAAATATTGCTTAAACTAGTAATCCTGAAACTGGTATACTTTGTATTGATATGATATTCTGCTAAGATGGATATATTTAATTGGTTATGTCATGAATAAAATAAATTGGTTATAAACTACAGTTATTTATATTAAACAACATACCTGTATTTCTACATGCTTGCCGTCGATACAGCCAATGCAGTTTGGGAAATTCCACATATCATCAAAATCTTGGGCAACATTTTGCCAACTCTTCAGAATATCCTTCATAAATACTTTTTCCTTTAAAACTGACCAAATTGCATCACACGTTCTTGAATTATTTTTGACACAGTATTGTGAGCAACGCGAAAAGCATACGAGATGGATACCATGCTATCTCCGCAAGGTACCGCACAGTTATGTATAAACGTGTTTCAGCTGAGATCGCCTTTCTGACATTACTGTTCTTTGTTATCAATGGCCCTACAAGATCAAACAGTTTCTTCAAAACAACAGAATCCATCCGAAAATAGTTCCTAAATTTTTCTTCATCATTTTGCTGCATCTCTTTTACTAAGTTATTGCTTGCTCCTTGCAGTAGACGTCGTTGCTCACTAAATATCATCCTTACCCAAAACTGTCGTTTTTTTTGACAGCCATTTTTAGTTAAAACATTGTACAAAGCATATAATTGCAGAAGCTTTCGACGTAATCTTCTTTTTACAGATGGTTGATTACATCGCTTGAAGCGATGCGCTATCGTTCCCATGGCAAGTAATATGTTTTCTGTATTATCCATGTTTTTCTGCAAAATTATACACAAATATTAATTTTTGTTTAGAAAAGTATTTAATAATTTATTGTGAACATCATGTTTATGGCATAATAAAAAATCATATACATAATATACGATTCTTAGTACATATTTTACTATAATACAATTATGGATATGTGTTACCTTTTCGTCAATCTTCGATATTTATATCACAAACTTCAATTACATTTACTTGAGGCAACTAATTAACAATGACGTAGCTAATTGAATTGTTTCCTTTAAGATTATTTACTCGATATTTACATTATACAATCTATATATGTATGTCATCCGTTGTTTAGCTTCCGTTAAATTTTTTTTCCACTGTCCCATGCAACACATTTTACGTATACGGTTCAGCGGATCACCAATTATGAACAACTTTTAAGGTTATTTTGTAAACGGATCTAGCGGAAAAATTCCGTAATTGGTGCTCCGATCATCCGTTTACGTTCGATCCGCTGCATGGGACAGTGGAACAAAAGTTTCCCGTAAGCAAAACGACGGATCATCGGTGATTGGTCGACGCATTGATCCGTCAATACGTACGTATTGAGAAACGCTCCATGGGACGGCTCCCTGAGGCTGACGTTGGGACTGGTCGGTCGTCGGTATGGGTTCAGCCGGCTTTGACGAGCCGGACAACTGTGGCCGCGATGGTGGATTTGTAGCAGCGAGTTGCCGCTGCAAATTCTTTATTTCAGCTTGGAGAGCTGCTACTTTGTTTGAGGTGTCAGTATTACTGCAAAAGGAAGTAACATTTTTGTTACAGAAAGTTTATTAAATAAAAATAATAAAATATTATTTGTGAATGTATAATAATACTTACATTTCCGTTTCCTCTTCCATTTGTTCTTCTGCAATCCTGTATTATAAGCTTGGCCAGTCGTATTAGGCAGTACGCACAGTCTTCTTCTTCTTCTTCTTCTTCTACTATATATTATTATAAATCTTCTTCTATTAATGGCTCCCGCCTTCAAAATATGTAATAGGAGGTCGATACGGCCAGATCACGTCTCAAAAGTAAATCGTACATACAAAGGAAACGAAAGGGTGATGCAATACCCGCGAAAATGCAATAAACAGATAATTGGCGCCAGGCGCCAGTGTTAGTTTACATGCAGCGCGGAACGCGGTACGCGGTACGCGGTAGGCGGTAAGGGTCTGAGCACAAGCACTGCCGTAATATTTTACGACATACTTAAGTTGTAGACGTAAATAACGCACAAGCTTTGGCGTATCGGCGTATGACGTGTTTATGTACATTATTGACATATCTTTCGATAGCGTGCATAAACACGTCATACGCCGATACGTCAAAGCTTGTGCGTTATTTACATTTACAACTTAAGTTGTCGTAAAATGTTACGGCAGTGCTTGTGCTCAGACCCTAAAGCTTAGAACATATAGTACTGGAAGGAGCATATAGTCTCTTGAAAGTGAAGGCGAGTAGATTGACAGAGAGAAATAGATCAAGATCGTAGTTGGTAATGCGCATGACTGTAGGGAGGGAATGCGCGCGCAAGCGAATTATACACAGCTGTCAGCTGCAGTATACATTTGATATATGAATTTAAGGTTAAAGTGAAAAGGCTAATAAATTTCAATTTATAATAAGAAAAACATTTAAGTGACAGCCAAGTGATAATTTATACATTTATTAAATGATGAATAAAAAACGTCTTTGAGTGCTAATGATAAATTATATTTATTTATTGGTTATTGAACAATATAAGTTTTGTATATTTGTGCCTGATATAATTATCTTTTTCACAAATTTGTTTATTCGTATAATGGATTCGAATTTTTAGATATTAAAGAGTAATTACAAAAACTAACCTCAAAACTAACATTATAAATTCCGTATATTAATACTATACTCACAAATAATTAAACTTACAAGTGATATGAAGACGCCTGATTTTCTTCTTTGCAAATATAGCAATACATTGCCACAAATCACTTATAATTTTTACTCATAGAACCAAACAGAACCAAACACAGTTCGCAAATAATTAACGTGATTTCTAGCATCCACGGTGGATAATCCACCGCGCACACGTATGGAGTATGCGCATTACAATCTACGATCTTAAAGCGGGGAGCACAGACTTTTGCATAACGCATAAAGCATGTGCATAAGGAATTTCATTGGTCCATTTTCTTATGCATGAGTCAATGGACCAATCAAATTCTTTATGTATATGGTTTATGCGTTATGCAAAAGTCTGTGCTCCCCGCTTTAATCTCTCCATCCTTGTCAATCTTCTCGGCTTCAACCGAATGTATGTATGTATTTACAGGGACCATATGCCTATGCTCCTTCCAGAACTATATGTTCTAAGCGGTAAAGTAACTAGAAACCGCGCGCAGTAAGCCGCGCTAATTTTCTCCTATTATTACATGGAGCCAAAACTGCGCGGAAAAGCGGCACGGACTAGTGACAAGTTGACGTTACTATGCACTTTTTAATGAAATTAATAGATTTAAATGCAATTATTAAGCAGATTCGTTGAAAAAATAAGATTATTGATAAAATGTGCATAGAAATAAGTTAATACATTTAAGAAAATGCATACAAATGTGAACTTGTCACTATACTGTGCCGCCTTTCCGCGTTCCATGTAAGGGCGGGTTCACACCTTGACAGAAAAGCGGAAAGCGGAAGAGCAGTTAACCGATCAAAACTCGTGCTGGTAGTAAATAGTACAAAACTAACAGAAAGTCGACTACCTGATTGGCTACTGCTTTTCCGCTTTCCGGTTTTCCGTCAAGGTGTGAACCCGCCCTAAGGGTGCAAACCTATGCAGCGGTAGAGTCCTAGATATCAGAGAAGCGCAACCGGCTTAAGTCAGTATCGCAAAATTACTAAGAAAAGTATTAAAAATGGCGTCATTTGCAGACGAAATATGAAATCCACCAATCGTCTATTAGTCAGCCATTTTTAATACCACTGAATGAATGTCATGATTGGCTGACAGTCAGCTAATCAGGACGCGGAACATCGGTTGCGCTTCTCTGATATCTAG
>NW_017280287.1:31265-40279 GCF_001594065.2 Cyphomyrmex costatus
TTGCTGCTTGCTGTTCGTTCGGTTCAACTTCAACGAACTGCGGCAAAATGTATTTTGCGCCGGAAGTGCGTCATCTAGCTTACATAAAATTCTTAACCAATAGTAACGAATTGCTGCTGCAGCGTGCTGCGCATGAAAAAGTACCTTAACTCGGAACGCACCCCGAGAGAAACTGAAGACTTGATAGAAAGAGAGAGAAATAGTCGCGGTCCGCGACTCGCGGAGTAGTCCTCTTCTTTTCTAGTAGTGAATTGATGGTCGTCGCGGCCATATATGTAATACTACTATATGGCTAGTGCCTATAAGAGGGAGTGAGAGGAAGCGGTCCCAGAACCACGGTGCGGGAATATATATTTCCCTCTCTTTCTAAGAGTACTTTGAGTGTTGTGCGCATACGTTGGATTGATTGCATCCGCCAATAGGAAAAGAGAGTGCGATCAGTGAGATGACGCGAACAGGTTATGCTCGTTATGCTTATTAGATGTGTGCTGTTGTACACAGGCAAAAATGGTCAAGATATGTTATTTATGTGGCAAAAAGCCTAATGCGCCTAATGCGACTGAAAACATTAGTTTGCATAGGTATGAAATAGGTATTAGTTTGCACTGATTATCATGAAATTTCTGTAAGGGATTGCACTGTATTCTTATATACATAACGGCAATCTTGAAAAAGTTTATTTCATAAAATTAGGGTTAATTTATTTATTCCGACTAAACTGACTCTGTTAACTGTAACAAAGTTATACCCTGAAGCGGAATCAATCACTTTTTCCTTCTTCCTTACACATATATGTATATTTATCCATCTATTTATTAATGATGGAGGGGATGATCCAACGCATGCGCACAACGTTCAAAGTACGCTGAGAAAGAGAGAGAAGTATATTCCCGCACCGTGGTTCTGGGACATGGACTTCTCTCTCATCTAGCCATATAGTAGTATTACATATATGAATAAGCATAACGAGCATAACCTGTTCGCATCATCTCACTGATCGCACTCTATTTTCCTATTGGCGGATGCAATCAATCCAACGCATGCGCACAACACTCAAAGTACTCTTAGAAAGAGAGGGAAATATATATTCCCGCACCGTGGTTCTAGGACCGCTTCCTCTCACTCCCTCTTATAGGCACTAGCCATATAGTAGTATTACATATATAGGTAGCTGTCAACGTAATGACAGAATCAAAACATAGTGAAGAAGTGCGTTCTGTGTGCCGCGAAGGTTAAAAATTTTAAATGGATACCATAAAATTAAGATAAGTATAAAAGAATAAGTTAGTATATCAATAATAAATTAGATGGTGCATTTCGTAATATAAATTAAAATTAAAATTGAATTAAATAAATTAAATTAAAATTTTTTTTCCTCTTCAGTTTGGCTGTGTAAATGAAACTGTCGCCTCTCAAACAATGCCAAAGAGGATAACGAACCCAAAAATCACATGTCTAGACTTCTCGTTGCAGAAAGTAAAAATGAAGATGGGCGTTGAAGTATATACTTATTACAGATCCGGAGAAACTCGAAGCCGTTCGTTAACGTGAGCCAGATATTACCAAGAAACGTATTCAGAAGATTCTTGCTGCTGAAACTAAGTCGTTCTTTTATCTGGTGGCATTGATGATTTATGCTTAAAAGTATTAGTATAACTATACATTTTAAATGACGAGTTCTAGAATTGAGTGCGATATATTCATCTTGATCTTTCTATAGTATTTTGTGGAGACTAAAACCATGGCAGTATGCAGATGTAAAAAGGCTGATCTGAAAAGAATTGCTAAAGCTATAGGTGCTCAATTTCTAACTTCGCTAACCAACATGGAAGGAGAGGAGAGTTTTGATGCCAGTTTCTTACCATTTTCTTGCCAGTTTTCTTGCTAGTTTCTTGCCAGTTTCTTGTCAGTTCTTACTACAATTATTTGACTGTCAAATATATGGTGTCAAGAGGATCGATTTTTAAATATGTATGCTGGCACCATTTCAAGTAATTTTGCACAGTAATAAATTCTCTAACATAGTTATTCTCTAACATATTAAAGTTATACATGTGAATATTTTATTTGCGTAGACCGAAACGTTATAAACTATCTGAATTACTTGATCGGTTTCATCAAATACGGATACGCGATCCAGTCGAAGATGGTTACAGACGAATGCACTTTGAAATACGCTCCACTTTTCAAACTTAAAGTTATTTTGAACGAATACATATCTCCTGCGTCTAACGATGATGGAATCACGAATGCACTGGGAGTTGAAACCGCATTGGAAAAATGTACAATATGTGGAAAGTGTTGACGAGTTTGATCCTGTTTCGGATCCACCAACAGTTCCAATTCATTAATGTTTTCTAACAATATATACTAGATTATTATAAATATAGAAAATGAAATATGCTCTTACTGTTAACTAATACTTGCTGTAAAGAGTATATTGTAAATTAAATATCGCAGTCTCAAATATACGTATTGAATTGTTTAAACATTTTTATTCTATCAGTTTTAAATGAAAATAAATTAATTTATTGAATCTTTAAAAGACTATAAGACTATTATTAGTAGTTTATAAGACGATTATTATGCTGATTATATACACATAACTGACAGACAGACTGTCCTGTCATATAATAAATAGAATAAAACATTAACTCGGAATAAGAGACTTGTAGTGTCTCTCAGTTTTTGAACATGGCCGGAGACACTACCGCGTCTCCTGATATAGTCTTATATAATTTTCCCACAAGTATTACACGATTTTCAAAGATCTTTGAAGACTCCATGGGAAACATTCTTCCTTTACCATTACTGTTATATGATAAAAGATTCAATAAATTAATTCATATTCATTTAAAACTGATAGAATAAAAATGTTTAAACAATTCAATACGTATATTTAAGACTGCGATATTTAATTTACAATATACTCCTTACAGCAAGTATTAGTTAACAGTAAGAGCATATTTCATTTTCTATATTTATAATAATCTAATATATATTGTTAGAAAACATTAATGAATTGGAACTGTTGGTGGATCCGAAACAGGATCAAATTCGCCAACACTTTCCACATATTGTACATTTTTACAATGCGGTTTCAACTCCCAGTGCATTCGTGATTCCATCGTCGTTAGACGCAGGAGATATGTATTCGTTCAAAATAACTTTAAGTTTGAAAAGTGGAGCGTATTTCAAGTGCATTCGTCTGTAACCATCTTCGACTGGATCGCGTATCCGTATTTGATGGAACCAATCAAGTAATTCAGATAGTTTATAACATTTCGGTCTATGCAAATAAAATATTTACATGTATAACTTTAATTTGTTAGAGAATAACTATGTTAGAGAATTTATTACTGTGTAAAATTACTTGAAATAGTGTCTCTAAATGCCAGCACACATATTTAAAAATCGATCCCCTTGATACCATATATTTGACAGCCGAATAATTGTAGCAAGAACTGGCAAGAAAATGGCAAGAAAATGGCAAGAAACTGGCATCAAGACTCTCCTCTCCTTCCATGTTGGTTAGCAAAGTTAGAAATTGCGCACCTGTAGCTTTAGCAATTCTTTTCAGATCAGCCTTTTTACATCTGCGTACTGCCATGATTTTAATCTCCACAAAATACTATGGAAAGATCAAGATGAATATATCGCACTCAATTCTAGAACTCGTCATTTAAAATGTATAGTTATACTATACATTTTAAATAACGATGTTAACTAATATCTTTAAGCATAAATCATCAATGCCACCAGATAAAAGAAAGACTTAGTTCCAGCAGCAAGAATCTTCTGAATACGTTCCTTGGTAATATCTGGTTCACGTTAACGAACAGCTTTGAGTTTCTCCGGATCTGTAATAAGTACTTCAACGCCCAACTTCATTTTTGCTTTCTGCAACGAGAAGTCTAGACATGCGATTTTCGGGTTCGGTATCCTCTTCGGCATTGTTTGAGAGGCGACAGTAATTCATTCACACAGCCAAACTAAAGAGAAAAAAAAATTTTAATTTAATTTATTTAATTCAATTTTAATTTTAATTTTATATTACGAAATGCACCATCTAACATATTATTATGCACTATCAATTTATTATTGATATACTGACTTATTTTTTTATACTTATCTTAATTTTATGGTATGTATTTGGAATTTTTACCTTCGCGGCACACAGAATGCACTTCTTCACTATCTTCTTCTTCTTCTTATTTAGTTAATGGCTCCCGCCTCCAAATAATAGGTAGGTCGATACGGCCAGAGATACGGCCAGATCACGTCTCAAATGAAAATCGTATTTAAATGTCTAACGAACGGATGATGCAATGCCCGCGAGAATGGCGTTGCTCGACCGGTATCTGGGCGCCTGCATCTACGGCGTCGTCACGTCGCAATAACGCGCGTCATGAGAGCCCGAGTCGTCGAAGGGTGCAAGATGACGAGCAATCGAGACGAGCTCAGCCGCGGACACGCATCGAGTAATTCTAACTTATGGCACCACGCCTCCCAATAATGGAAAGGCGATACTGCCAGATCACGTCTTTAATGGAAATCGAAAAAAATATGAAAACGAACAAATAGGACAAAACAATGCACGGTCAAAGTCGGCAACACTTTCAAAAATATACGGTAGAAAGCACCCGACCGAAACGCGTCCGCCACGGCCGAGTGGTTCTTCAGAACTCCCATTACACTAGGGATGGGAAATTATTGATCGATGATTTGAGAATCGATGCTTTTTCTACAAATAATCGCTTATTTTCCCGATGTTTCAGGAAATCGATTAATCCCTATATCGATAGTTTTTTATTTCGATGTTACTAAAGTTGTTTCGATTTTATTACTAGGTGTTGAGATGCGTCCCTAGTGAACGCGATTCATAATACAAGGCATATTTAATGTTCACTGGGGGGCGTAATGTACTATGTTTAAGTTAGAGACCCTCTAATCAGAGTCGCGAAATAACATCAATAAGGTTAGGTCGGCGATACCATTTTTCAGCAAAAACCGGAAGTAGCGATTAAATATAATACTATTGCACGTACGAGCACCATCGCAGTTGCAATGAAAAGACTATGATTGTGATACATTAACACCTAATACATGTGAATCTAAATACAGTTATCAGAAAAAAATTACATTATTATATTTTTTATATTAATACTGTATTTCATAAAATTATATTTTCTAAAATGACTGGTTGTTCTGCACCAGACTGCAATAATTCTGCAAAAAAGGGTTATATTATGAAAGTCTTTCCTTGTAATCCTGAAAAAAGAGCAAAATGGGCAGCGAATGTAGATCGACTTAAATTTGACGCCATGACTATTTCCGGTTTTTGCTGAAAAATGTCAGCACCAATCAAAATTGGAAACGTTATTTCGCGACTCTGATTAGAGGGTCTCTACGTTCAGCAGACTCAACAGTTGAGTGAATGCTCTTTACTATTGGTGTATTCTCCTAGATTTAAAATTTGATTGGATGATCTAAAAGAATACACCAATAACAGCGAGCGCTTACTCAACTGTTGAGTCTGCTCAACATAGCCAATTGCTGGATTCACACTACATCCGATTTTCGTCATACGATGACTCTGCAACCAATCAGAAAATAAAATTTTGCTTTGTCTCGATGATACGATTTTTCTGATTTGTTGCAGAGTTGTCGTACGAAGAAAATCGGATGCAGTGTGAATCCAGCAATTGTATCTGGAAGCATCCATTTTGACCACGTAGCTATTGATAACAGCCATTCACAGCAACCGATGCTTAGAATTTTACCACTGGATCACTATTCGGGAAATTTTAATTAAATTGGTATAATATTACTACACCTTAATTATTATAGGTATTAATTTTGTAAAAGGATGTAAATAATCGATGATTTTCGATGTTTTGAAGAAAATAATCGATGTACCAAAACGATACATTTGAAAATCGATATTTTCAGGGACGATGCTTTTTTTTTTTGGAAATGCCCATCCCTACATTACACCATCGAATGGAAAAAAGATAGAGATGGCCGTCTTCCACGGACCCTCTCTCTCATTTTCGTCGAAACATTTTGATACTACTTAGATACGGGATCGCGCAGTCCATTCTTTATGTCTTTGACATATATGTGTAAGGAAGAAGGAAAAAGTGATTGGCTGCGTTCAGCAGAAAAAGCAGCTTTGCAACTGTTGTAAAATTCTTGAATATGATTGGCTTATACATTTAGATCTAATGAGGAAGTAAGGGCAAAACCAATCATATTAAAGAATTTTGCAACGGTTGCAAAGCTGCTTTCTCTGCTGAACGCAGCCATTGATTCCGCTTTAGGATATAACCTTGTTACAGTTAACAGAGTCAGTTTTGTCGGAATAAATAAATTAATCCTAATTTTATGAAATAAACTTTTTCAAAATTGCCCTTATGTATATAAGAATACAGTGCAATCCCTTACAGAAATTTCATGATAATCAGTGCAAACTAATACCTATTTCATACCTGTGCAAACTAATGTTTTCAGTCGCATTAGGCGCATTAGGCTATTTGCCACATAAATAACATATCTTGACCATTTTGCCTGTGTACGGCACACATCTAATAAGCATAACGAGCATAACCTGTTCGCGTCATCATGGTATAATAAGTAAGGTATAACAGTTGGTGGCGGCGCAGTAGACGACCAATAGGATGTTCCGGGTTTTGCGACTTATACGTCAAAGTGGGGAAGGCAAAAATATAAACAAATCCCGACGTGAAAGATAACCTAATTTTGAGGAAGTACGAAGATAGTGTCGCAAGATAAGTGGTTTCGTATTCTTGAAAGAAATTAATTTACATTAATGATCGACTTACATTAATGATTTTATATTTTTATTTGAATGAAGATCTATTTTATTAAAAGTTCTTTAACGACACTACAAATCACTTACAACTATTTTCTACTCGACTAGATGCAATCAATCTGTGGAAGAAAAAATTTTCAGGAACTTAATTGCATAAATACAGTACAACTGTTACCGAATAAAGAGGTTATAAAATTCATTGTTCGATACTAAATTGCATTTGCGTAAAGACTTTCATTACTATTTGATTATGATTTGACCAAATTTCAATGATTGATCAAAATGAAATATGATCCCAACATTCGATCCATATTTCTACTGAACGTACTTATTTATTTCTACCGTTATCTTCTATTAATGGAATATTCCAATTTTCCTCCAATGGTTTTTTTCAGAATTTGACTAAACTTAATAATTTTATACTTGTCAAAACCTTTATTTAATAAATTATAATATTTATAATTTTACATTTCATCTTTTAAGAAATTTATTTCTTTTCACCGACTAGACATGTTAACAATTTTAAATTCCCTCCTTCAAAACCCGGGATTTCTGATTGGCCGCCCCTTCCCCAAAATGCGTATTGCTATACCTTACTTATTATACCATGCATAGATCAAAGGTACCGACACGGAGTGAAACTACTGTACTTACTTATACTGTGCCGCGGTACTCAATCGGCATGGCGTTACGCGAATAATTGTTTTTTAACCACTCCGATCGATTTAAAAATAATATATATTAAAGTATAGAATCCACAGATTATTTTCATGAAGTACAAAAGATGTCACTCAGAAATATCACCAAAAAAATTCATTAAAAATTCGAAAATTTTTTTAATGTTTTTTTTTCATCGTAAAAATTTCAAAATTTTTTTTCAACTTTTCTAAACGATGTTTACAACATATATTTTTTTCATTAAAATCAGTACAGTCGTTTCCGGAAAAAACTACTTTTTTTATTTCGCTTTCCCTCTCCATAACGCCTAAAAAAAATGCAATTTCAAGGCTAATATTTGGGGAAGTTTTACATCTTAGGAGTTACAACTAGTGACATCAATTTGAACTTGATTGATGCGCGGGGCAGATTTTACATGCTTATTTCGCTATGCCGAAGTAAATAATTTATTGCTTATGGGTTTTGTTTTCCTATCAATTGTATATTCATATGTACGGTACAAATACAAGATAAGATTCTTATTGTAAAAATTGAATGACTTAATTCCTCTTTAAAATAAAGATATAAAAAATAGTTTTTGGTATATATTTTATATAAGTCTATTCTATTGATTGCTAAATTTTCATTGAAAAAAATCTTCTATTTAAAAATATTGCAAGAATTTTTGTTTTCTTGTTTCTGAGACAATAGTGGTGAGTATAAGCCAAAAGTCTAGGCTTAAACAGAAAGAAAAGAGTAAATTCAAAACACAGCGATTAACAGTAATTAATGTTTAATTTCGAAATCTGTCACTTTACATAGTAATAAACAAACGTCATAGATCATATCATATATCATATCATATATATCGCATATCATATATATATATATATATGTGTGTGTGTGTGTATATATATATATATATATAAAATACACAAGTGTTTTCCTCGTAGAATAGTTTACAAAATCAGACTTTCTAGGAATACACATCCTGTTGCGTCCTTCTCTTGCTCCGGTTGTTTTCTTCGTACTTTTTTTTTTTTTTATGTAATCACAGCTTATCCTGATACGCCAACGAAACGTTGCTATTGTATTTTTTTCTTTCTCTTTTCAATTTGATAATTAATCGACAAAATCGTCAGAGAGAGTTTTGCCGCGATGCGCTCGATCCTGATGGACAATTACAGGATCAAAGTACGTTTCATTCTCTCTTTTTCTCTCTCTCACGCGGTGCAATTTTCTATAACTCTCATCGTTATGCGGAACGCCGATTTATTGAAATTGTTTTCGGAGGATTAATTTAAAAAAACCTGATTTCGGAACCTGGGCAGATTTAAAAGCTCGATCCACTGAGACTAAAACTCTGATTTCAGTGCTCTACCACAAAATCACATAAATAGCACACAATTAGCTACAATGCACTTAAATTAATGGGCAAAGTACTTTCGCAATATCTTACTAATTTCTCTCTCTCTCTCTCTCTCTCTCTCTCTCTCTCTCTCTCTCTCTCTCTCTCTCTCTC
>NW_017280287.1:40403-42507 GCF_001594065.2 Cyphomyrmex costatus
TCTTTAACTCATTTAAGATTCAAAAACGCTATTAATCATACAGGCCTAATATTTATTTTTCTTTCGCACCATCTCTCTTCCGCAATTAATATCTATAGACATTATAGATCGTTTGGCCTAATTTTTATTAACCACCACTAATCACACCGCGCTTTTTGTCTCCGCGTGTACATGTAGCAATAACGGAAAGCAACAGACGCGCATTTGCGTACACGTGAAGATAAAAGAGAAGGATAAAAACAGAAAATATAAAACCGAAGAACCCGTGTTAATTCAAAAAGGAACGGAAATTGGACTGGAGGTCGTCTGATACATTGTTAGTCGTTTGCGCGTGTATCAATAATAAGCCGCTCGATTACGCGATTTGCTAAAAAATTTCCTTACCCCTCTCTTCCCGTCCGAATTTCTTACGAATCCGCGATGCGAGAGTCGACGACGCAAAGTCTCAATGTATAAGAATCATGAAACGCACATCGCGACATTACATTACGCGCACATACATCAACGTATGTATAATATATATAATTAATGCTTATCCTATCCCGTTTTTTGTGTGTAGTATACATATGCGTATATAATATATATACATTGAATATATTTTACTACATCGTTGGAGAGTTGCGGCAAAGCGGAACCGCATCCCGGAGAAAACCGCATACGGTTCGTAAAAAAAAAATATATGTATATATATATATATATTTATAATCTGTATATATATCGCCTCTCATCTATTATATCCTTAATAATAAACGCGCTTTAGGACTCGCCTAGAGCACGTGTGCGAATTGAAACGATATCTACACCGTCCCAATCCGGCGCTTCCGCTTCATCGACAATCGACGATTGATCATTCTCTGGCGCATCCGCTACTTCTTTCGGACGACGCGCTTCGCAGATACAGAAACTGGGTTATATAACATATCTTTCTCCTTTTCTCTCGTAAATATACAGCGGACGACAAATATTACGTTAAGTGATTCCAGAGAATCGCGCGGCGAAAGAGCATTCCTCGGAATTTCTTGGTTCTTGACGACTTCTTAGAAAAATTCCACATTGATTTCGCGTGATGAACTTTCGGATCATTGCGAAACAAGAATTCTGCAACTCTTCCTTTTCGAATTATCTGTATGTTCCTCTTTTAATTTATTATTATCTTAAACGCGTTGGATTTTTGCATAATTGGAGTCTTCCGTCCTCCTACGAGCGCCTCTATTGAACCGTCTTTAAAGTTTTTAATGTTCCACCGATCGTTGCTGTGCTTTCACAGTAACAGCGCGTCATCATCTTTTATTGTTATCAACGCATTTTTGTTACCGAAACGATGAGTTTTAGAACCATCACTTTTTTTAATCACTGTCTACGAGGGTTCTGATCTTTAGTGATTTCTGATTCTCAAATATTTCAAAAATATTAATATAAGAATTTGAAAGTATTAATACATATACACACCGAAAGTGTCTTCGTGTAAGTGACCACTACTTTTTATCTCGTAAACAGAGATAGAGCTAATAAATGTAATATCAAACACGGTTCTAACTGAACTCTATTGCAAGAAAACAAATCGCAAGAATCCAGGGGAATGTCTTTCCAACTGTGTGTGTGTGAGTGTGTGTGTGTGTGTGTGTGTGTGTGCGCGCGCGCGCGCGCGTGCGTGCGTGCGTGCGTGCGTGCGTGTGTGTGTGTGTGTGTGTGTGTGTGTGTGTGTGTGTGTGTGTGTGTGTGTGTGTGAGTGTGTGTGTGTGTGTGTGTGTGTGTGCGTGCGTGCGTGCGTGTACGATTCTCTGAGAGTTGATATTTGTCTGACATATCATTTATTTGATTTATTCAACTCAATATTAACAGAAACAGCTATCAATCCTATTTCGAAACGCCCTGTGTACGTGTATATAAATGAAACGGCAGCATCGTAAGTTCAAAGTATAGCAGTATGTATGTCGACACAACGTTATCTTGTTGCATTCGAGATCAATTTTCATCCTTTTTATACCTTTTTTATACCATCTTTATATACCTTTTCTCTCTCTCTTTACATTTCGTCAATTCAAATCTCGCAAACGCATATAATCAATAACAATTAAAAAAATATATATATATACACATATAT
>NW_017280287.1:42598-45905 GCF_001594065.2 Cyphomyrmex costatus
ATAATAATAATAATAATAATAATAATATAATAATAATAAGATAATATAATAATAGAGCAATCAAATGGTACTAATTAATATTAATAGTGGTAATAGATAATCAATAATATACAACATACTTTGAGGCACTTGAATGCGTGCTCAATTAGTCGTCTCGATTCTCGCAATACTAACTACTCCGAATTAGCATATTCCCTCGCGCACATTTTTTCATTCTCTCTCTCTCTCTTAACTATAAAAATATGACCCTAAGATTTCTCAATGCACCTCATGGTCAAAGGGTCAAAATAAGAAAGAATAATCTAACAAAAAAATCGCGATAATAGCGGAGAGTATAATGGGTGGTTAGCTAAAAAAAGGGAGGGGTAACCGAGTTTCACGCAGATCGGAAGTGGCCTCTTCCGATAGTCTCCGAAATCGACGATGACTACTGTGATGAATGACGTTCGTTCGCGATGCTCACTCACAAGCAACTATGGGCGAATAAGTCGGAAGAGTAACGGAATCACACTCAGACGATGGTTTAAACTGATGGTTAAAAACTGAAAAAAAAGATGAATGGAATTGAAAAAGCTCAAAAAATAAGGATTGGAACTGCCCATCACAATAAAACAGAGAAGTCCAAAAAGTTGTAACTAAATCGTACAACATAAATCTCCAAAGGAGATTTACACATTGTTGAGATAAACAGAAAATTGGGCACAAATTAGTGGCGATCGAGAGCTGGTGTGGAATCGTAAAAAAAAAAAGAAAAAGGAAACTCGAGAAGAGAATGGAACTGTTGAAACAAGATGCACATTAGAAAGATGGTTGAAAAATAAAAACAAACTTTTTAGAGATCCGTTGGAAATGGGCAAGGAAAATGGGACGAAAACCGTAGTAGTGATGAGATATGGATGGAATCCATGATGAGGTTTCGAAGTGCGAAACTTCGGAGGAAGATCCTCGAAAAGATCCAAAAAAAACTTTTGGAACTCAAGGATTTGAATTGAAGTAGTATTCGAGCAGCGAAAGTGAATTTAATCCACTTTAAATGTTAGCACGCCTACAGTAGATCTTACAAATTGAGGAATAATCAAGACAATATACACGTGTAAAAATATCTAATATGAAGTGTGTAAAAGCGCCCGCTTCGTTGCGTAATGCATATCTCGAGAAACACGTCAAGCACATCGTACTATATATTCTCAAAGAATTTAATTCATCCTTTCTTTGTAACACGCTTACACGTCTCGTACATTACAGCATACACAATGTAATGCTGCACATCATTGCTAATTAATCAAATATTACATATTAAGGTATTAATTGAATCATAATTACGATTACATTTTGTAAAAAAAAGCACAAAGTAATTTTTAGGAAAAATACACTAATGTGTCTTCCAAGATCATTCCTCAACTTGCTTCTTTCGTCCTTGTTTCAATTTTACAGGTACGGTGTCACCGCCGATTTTTTCGTGACAAAGTTCGTTACACGCTTTAATCGCATAAAATACGAATTCGTATTCTTCTCGATTGTCCTCCTCCCTCACCTCCTCCTTCTCATCATTATCATCATCATTATTCATCATCGGTATACAACAATTCGTAAATCATATATAATCTCGTACACATCATTGTAACTACCTTCATTTACAAAATACAATCTCTCCATTCCTCTCTCATTATTTTTAATTTCTTTATTTTTGCGTAAGAGATGAGAAACGTGGAAGAGAGCGAAATTTGTTTCTAAGAAATTCCACATCGCTTTCCACTTGGCGAGAATCTCAATTTTGGCACAAATGTGTATGTGTGTGTGTATGTGTGTAGTGTGTGTGAGATATATATATATATATGTATATATATATATATCTAATAGACATGTGTTTTATTCCGGTCATAACATTAGTATTGCGGCCCTGCACGCGTGAAGGAGAGGCGGGGGGGGAAGGGGTTTTCCCTTTAAAAGAGTAATATAATCTTATCTCTTTAACACGTTTTTTACACACACAAACTAACAAATATATACCTCAATCACAGAACCAAAAATGATATATAACAATACTCTTCTCTTGCGCGATGTACCGGGTGATCGGGAAGCCGCGCAGCCGTGTGCTTGGTGCTGTCGAGAGAAAAATCGTTTTTTTTTCCTTTTTCCCCTTTCTCTAAAATGCCGTCATGTCGTGACTCACTCCTGCATTTATCCGAAGCATATTCTAGAGACAATTATTTATATCTTATATATCTTGAATTTTTAAATCCTCAAATTCTTTATATGTATACACACACCACACATACATGGGCGCACGCGCGCGCGCACGCACGCACGCACGCACGCACGCACACACACACACACACACACACACGCACACACATATATACACACATTATATTTATATAATATACATATATATATATATATGTTTGTTATTAATTAAGAAATCTTACCAATTACTAACAAAGTCTTAAAACTAAAGCTTATCAAACATTTTTTTTATTAGGTACACGCAAAACTGTATTATATCGTCTATATTGAAACTCATAAAGATCGGTAATAAAAGCTCGAAGAACAGCTCAAGGAATAAACAATCGAAAATCCAAGATTTCAAGAAATGTGTGTTGTGTATGTGTGTAAGTAAATGAAATGTTTATATATATATATTTTTTTTTAAATAAAATGACATATATATCATTTTATTTAATATATATATGTATATATATAACATTTCATTCAAGAAATCAAAAGTTAATGAATTATTTTATTCGATACAAACTTTACTTTTTTTTTTAATTACATTTATTACACCCGCATGAAATCTTAGATTCCCAATTTGTTAGATTTTTTCCTCAATTGCTCCTCTCTTGTCGATCTCTTCGCCAGCGTAATAATTCTCATTGGCGAATCGATAATTGAGCGGTATTTGCTGCGAATGTCCGGGGCTTCTGCTGCCAAGCTGGTCGTTCTTTTCATTCGCGCTTAATGTGTTATATATTTAGATCATTTAAATCTTATAACGAATTCTTAAATTCTCAAGACATTAAATTCTTCACGTCCTCCAATCGCGAATAAACTACAATCGAATCATTGCATTTTACAAATTGCAATAAAGCGAATAAAACAACTATACTGATCAAGCAAATATATGGACAAGATCATCAAGATCATTAAACCGCGGCGACAAACTTGCTCCACAGGACTCTCCGATCACCCTGTATAATAGTAGCGTTTGCAAATGCGCCGTTATAATAGTGCGTGGTGAGTCTTATACGTTTTCACATATACATTCTCTCTCTCTCTCTCTCTCTCTCTCTCTCTCTCTCTCTCT
>NW_017280287.1:46074-72926 GCF_001594065.2 Cyphomyrmex costatus
CGCACGCACGCACGCACGCACGCACGCACGCACGCACGCACGCACGCACGCACACACTCTCGATCGACCGATCGATCGTTGATCGTAGGCGAGACGTCACTATACAATGTAAAAAGTTCTCTCTTCCTCATGCTTACAACACATGACGGCGTCGATTTGAGAAGGGAGTATCGGAGGGAGGGGATCAGATAGGTAAGTGAAAGCAGTGGCGAGCTCCGATATTCTGATTTTCGATCCAATCCGACCCCGAGAAGATGGCGATGACGTCATAGCATATATAGCACAGCTAATTATCGTTCAATTACCCCGTTGACGCGTGGCAATTTGTAGATTTTGGCTTCTTGCTTCGTTATATCTAAGCTGCTTCCGTCGCTCAAGATGTCTTCTTCCTTCCGTCGTCACCTTCATGGAGCACATAAAGAAATAGAATATACACTCTTGTAAATAGTTTTCTTGGATAAATGATACTTTCGCCATATTCAATCGATTATCTTACGTCATAGATCAATTCATGGATTTATAAAAATCTTTTAGGATATCTAGAATTTCCGAAAAACCAAAAAGCCAGGTCACATTTTAAGGATTTAAGGGGATCCTAAAGTCTGTATTACCGACTAAACCATATAATTTTTGTATCGTAAATACTTATTTGTCATTCACAGAAAATCCTTTACAGCATTAAAGTATACACATTAATACGTGCCTGTGAGATAGAATCTATGCTGAAAAGGATAAAAAAATTTCAAAATTGAATTCTTTACCATTTTTTCAGTCCAATATGATGCTTCAGAGTTGTCACATCATTGGACGTCGTAACATTTGTTTCATCAAAGCTGCGCAATCTGTACTTAAGAAATAATAGCCGCAGTCATATATAGTTTGCATGAACAAACAGCGTCGAGTGCTTAGAATTAGATTTAGACATTTTATCGACTTATCGTGACAAATTTACGATACGAAAATTGACAGGTAATGTGACTGCATGCATCATTGTCTACATGACAAACGGCGACATCTGGCGATTTCGTTAGAGTTCGAGCTTTGCTTTAGAATCTCCTTAAGAATGTAGAATGATAATAAAAAAAAGTATTATTGTAAAGAGATTTCTTTAAACAATGTTATACACATGGATTATTAAAAAGCTCAATACGTATATGTATAAACATACACATATTTAATTGCTTTTTATATTCTTTCAAAATTCTCTAATTGCAAATTAATATATTTACGATTTTTGTTAATATACTAATAGACGACATGTCACAATTAGAATGGATTTAATTCTCCTTGAAATAGATATGATGTTAAACACAAAAGTCTAAGAGACGCGTATTTTTTTATGTTATAATCGCTAACTTATATTTAAGGAGTGTTTTATGTAAAAAAAAAAAAATAACGTATCTCTTGCATTTTTATGTTTAACAACATATTTCAAGATTGTAACATGTCCCTTGTAAAATTATCTCAAGTGATTTTTATGAAAAACTAATATTTCAAGAGAATCTTAAAAGATGAAGAACTTATATGAAAAACTAACATCTACAGTAGAACCTCTCTAAATTTTACTTCTGTAATCTTTGTATTCCTCACACGTACTTTCACAAATTACTAATGTCGTACCCCTTCCATGTCATGATAGGCTGGACATACGCGCGCGCAACTGCATCTAATTATACTGGGTTCTCACAGTGTATACAATAAGATTATAATTACATATATACTTGTACGTGTATTCTTTTGTGATGTATGTTATAAACAAAGAAAATAGAAATAATTTTCATTAGTTATAATTCCTAATAGCGTTATTTTGATGATTTGCTGTTCTGCTAAGGTTATGTACACTACACTTTGACAGGTTAATGTGCGCAACTGCATTCGCGTAAGTACGCAGTGATTGGTAGATTCGTGCTGTAGAGAGGGTATTTCATAATTTTGGCATTTCACTCTTCAGCCCCATAAGATCAAATTTAAAGGCTCTACTGTATAATATTAACCCTTACAGTACTAGCTACAATTTGGTGCCTCATCCGTACTAACATGGGTCACTTCGAATGCGTTCGTTTTTTCACCTATCTATTCAGAATGATTTAAAAAATCTCAAAAAATTCACTAACATACTTTCAACTTTCTAGAATAAATATTAAAATTCTGTTTTGGAAAATAATCAAATGTAGTATAATTTATAATTACCAAAAAATTTATGAAAACTTGCACGAACAGGAATCTCGCTCGGTCACTAGTGACCCAGGCTTGTACCGTAAGGGTTAAATTATTAACAAGATTAAACCTATTGGTGGTTTTCTCAACAAGCTTCTTTGAAAGAGATTCTAAAATTTGGGAGAAAAAAAAAAGACACTTACGTGCAACTTTTAAACATTTCTATCCCTTTCATCTGTTTTATGTTTTGTACAAGGTAGCTCGCGGCAATGTTGCGCTACTTGGGCATAGCTTGGCCTCGTAAGATCCTGCAGAAAATGAAATATTTATTAGCTAGCGGTATTTAAAAATATCCATTACTCTATAGAGTATAAAAATGTCGCTATACATTTATATGTATAGCAATTATCGCTATACGTTTTTAGAATAAAATTTTACAAAAAAATGTATAAAACATAAATCAAATTTTATAAATATCACCCACATCATTCAATAATTTCAAAATTATCTCTCATTTGCATTTCTAGAATCTTTACTTGATTATTTACTTGTTAGTTCGAACTCTAGATAATTGAACTACATTTACATAATATATTTATTCATATAGATTTCTGAATATAACAAGATTTGAATTCTATGATTGCATTTTTTTAAATCTTTCATTTATGGATCTTTAATCTTTTTTCTATCTCTAGCCTGAAATTCTCTCTTTTTCATCATAAATCAAAGAACTTTTGTATCCTCCTTATATATTCTTTAAAGAAGGATGTTAAAATGAGTAAATAAAAGAAATAACATTTTCTGTACATGTTTACCTCTTGAATACGATAAAGTTATTAAAGAGTTAGTGGCGTTTAGGGAATACCTCGAAAATTAAGCAAGAATATTGAAGTTTGGATAAATATATCATATTCGTACTCAATTTTTCAAGTGTTTTCCAAACTACATATATAAACTTTTTTAATAATTTTATTGTACTCAGAAGATCAAAAAACATTATTTCTTTTAATTACACCTTTTTGAGCAGAAATCGGTCCCTTTTTAACATCCTCTTTTCCTCAGAGATCTTCTAGAGTTTAAATACTTTCAATGTGTAACAAATGAAGTTTTCTCGAGAAACAACAAGATACTTACTATAGGGAAGGCAGAGGCCACTCCAGTTTGCGATTGGGAGTTCTGTGAAGAGGCGGCAGTAGAAGGAGGGACGACAACGACGTTGTTACAATTGCACCTAGTTACCGTCTCTGCATCGTCTGTGATCGCTGCGGCTGACATCGCTGTCGTTGCCGTTGTTGTCGACATCGTCGCTGTCGTTATCGTCGACGTAGCTACTGCCGGCAGGTGCGTATTCGCAACTACAGCGTCGTCCACACCGTTCACCATGTTCGAGTCGTCAGTCTTTATAGATCTGTCAGCGGTGCATTGTCAGTAGTAAAAGACTAACATATGCTTACTTAGTTATCTTGAGACTCTAGGATTCGCAGCGATATTCTCGTGCGAATCCTTTAGATTCTCAGAGATATTTCCATATCTTTCACCATCCTTGAATCATACAAATCTACAAATATGGTGGAACTTCAAAATCTTCGGGGACTATTCGTTCTTGGGAATTTAAGTACCCCAAGATATCACGAGGTTTTTAGATTTGCATATTCTTAAATCCTTGGACACGTCGAGACCGTTGCTCCTCATATCGAAAACATGTGCGTATATCGCGTACAAACATCGATTTACGATTACAATAGAATTGCAGTTCAAGATCAGAAATTAAAATCAACGCTCAATTACGATAGTACACTAGTAAAAATTGTTAATACTTGTAATTATAATATATATGTCACTATAATTATTTGCTATAACGATAATAATAATTGATTTGATGATAATAATAATTATTATTATAAGCTTTATTAATAAATCTATACAGTTAATGGCATTCAAAAAAATGAATAATTATTGCTATAAAAACAGCTTTATAAAAATTACTTATTTAGTCTCTCATTTTCGATTCCCAACCATACATATGGTAGTTGACAGAAGTACACGTATATTGTATTTATTATTATAGCAGCAACAATCGTAATTATAATAACATATAATTATAGTTACAAATATCAAAAATTTTTCTCTAAAACATAAGTGCAAGCGCTATAATGTGAACTTTCTCGACTGCATGTATCAAATGCACGTATTAGTAATTCCGTGCATATCAACTTCGTTCGTGCACAATGAAAAAATCAGTTCGTGTAGGCGATTCTCGATCAAATGATTTAGGAATCTAACGATTTTCGAAAACTTAGCTATTTAAAATTGCCCAAACAAAGGAAGCGCAAAATTTTAACTCGTAATCAGCTTAAAGAAAAACTCAAATTTATCCATAAATTCCAGAATTCAAATTTTTAACTACCTATTATAAAAGAATTTATCGATGAAACATTTACAAATCTGATTATATTTATAATATAACGAATTCTTTTAAAAATTAGATGAGAAGTGAGTCATTTCGCGAAAGCCGTCTACGAATGATCGAGGAATATGCAAAAAAAAAAGGAGGATTTTGCAATATCGCAAGACACGATTAATGAACATCAGTATACACATTGTTTATTAACTTCTAATTCATTGCTGACAATGCAACTATAGACATTACCAAAGTCCATCAGACATGTTGAGACCGTGTGTGATTTTCTCGTTTTTTCCGTTTATATATATTTATTTTGTAGTCGCGTAACGAGAATTATAACTTAACTAGTAAACGTTAGGATCATATAAAATAGAAAATCTTCATCAAAATTTCTTTTAAAAGTAACTTGAAACTGAACAATAATAATTAATAGTAATAATCCTATGATATATTAAAAATTTATAATATTAATATTTGACAATAGCAATGTTATAATAATCAAATAATAATAATATATTAGGAAATCATGAAAAATAATATTGTTTTATCGTACATCCCTATTCAACTTCTTATTATTTATCTGCCGCAAACACAGTACAGGTAAGAAGAGAATTATCTCATACCACATATAATTAATGCCGCATATACATTCCTGCATACATACACATATAGCGTTCTAGTGCGCTTAACGATAGTCATTTAATGTTAATTCCAATCGGCAATACGGCGTGCGCCGTACTTGTGCCGAAAAGGATAAATCCCTCGATCATTAAATGCTCAGATCATTAGATCCTCACGGATCCTTAAATTAGATATATCCGTAGAAAACTTGGAGTATTCTTTGCTTTAGGCAATCCGACTTCTTCAAGTCCTCAGGCATCCTTAGCATCGCATTAACCCTCAGACCATACCTCTTCGGGAGATGAACTCTACAGTATCTTAAGAAATTTCGCAACCACAACTAATACACAAAAATCATTAATAAGCTGCTGGAGATTAAGAATGTCCAATAATAACATCAGAGAATCCTGTATTTACTCGAATATCGAATGTATCAAAAACACAGAAATCTGAAAGGTTTAATAATTAAAATGTAAAATCTATTAAATCTGTCGATCGAATATCCGTGGACGATGGAAGCATAATCCAGAATAATCAAATGTATCGAGCGATTCAATGATCCAGGGATGAAAGAGTCAACACAATCAAGAACTAACCATTTAAAAGAATTTATGTTACCGCAAAAATTAAATCCTTATTTATACACTGGACTTATAAGAGCGTGCTTACACAGAAAATCCTTACAATGAGATAGTAATATTTAGAGGCCTTATATAAAAGAAAAAAAGTTTCTTTAGAATCAGAGAAGTACGATGATAACGATGGAATTATCGATAAAAAAATGACAAATTATAATCATATTGGGAATACATCTAATTAATTTTTTTATTAATATAAACAATAAGAGATAATGATAAGAGGCTTCCAAAATCTAAATCGAAAATTCAAGAAACCATTAAAAAAATCTCGACGAAAACACCTTCATATCGGTATTCCTACTCTTGAAAAACAATCGAAAAAGATTGCAGTCTCAAAAGCCTAGAAGATCTACGGAGGATTCGAAAATCTCCGTATTTCTTATGTCCGTATTTATAGTCGGATCTTATATTTAAGGCTTCCTTTAATTTATCTTTATATGCTCAGTAACCAATAAAATAATTCGTAGAACATTTTTATATATATATATATATATATATAAAGATAAATTTATCCTGTATTTACTCGAAGCAAACCTTAAACATACGGTTTCGCTATGAATACGAGCATTATTCTATCGTACAATCTTTTACGATAAATTATATGCATTTAAAATAAAAAGTAGCAAAGATGCAAGCAGATAAGGCCTAAAGATAATTTAACAGTTATAATAAAAACGTTTTCTTTTATTCAAGATTAACTAGGGTGATAGAAAGAAAGCTTCAACTTTATACTTTTTAACTTTTCGATGAGAAAAAAGATAAGATTTCCCCCTCCTTCCAGATAACAGATCGACTGAGGACGTGCGATCGATCGCGCCCGACTATGTCGGAACAGAAAGGATCATGTGTTCGAAACAAGCATGTATCCATCGTTACAAAACAACATAATGTAGCCAAGAACACAACAACAAATGAAACATAATTCGGCATTCCTGAAGGCATATATTAAGAGATACCCTATTACGTGGGTCCTTCATACATAAAGCTCTAAGTATAATGATGCTGTATCCTTGGATCCTTAGACTTTGGCACTGTCAATGAATCCAGAATGAAACTAAAGATCTCTGAAAAATCTAAGGATCCAAAGATGTATTGAACAACTCAACGGAAGAATCTGAAAGAGAGAATCCAATGCGGAATTGGAGAATCCGACAATACAACGGTCCCACCGATCCAAGGATATAAACAGTCCGATATAACACAGGCGTCCAGGAACCCGTTTACAGAGACCAGCTAAATCTCTCATTTGAACAGAATCTACTGTATAATCCCTCTAACTCATGTTTGCTTTCTATGCGTCAAGTATAATTAGTATAATCAGCGATTAGGTATAAATATAAATGTTTAATACTGTACACATATCCTCCTCGCAGAAAATGCAAAATAGTAAAACCATCATAACCATTTACAGGACTAAAAGCAACGAAAGAGCAATTAGCTCTCTTGCAATTGTCAAACGAATTGTACAACGAAAAGAAGTTGTTCATTCAAACGGGACGTTATAACTCAATGTTACTCTTCTCGAGTTTATCAGAGATTTTAAATTACGCAATATTATAATGATCTGTTCAGATGAAAAATCGACTGAACATATTTATCTATTTAAACAAAGAAAAAAAGAACAAACGTAATTTTCAAACACAAGAATTTGACAACACGGCAATATATAAATCACTGGTTTTTTTAGAGCAAAACCTCGTTAATCATGTAAATATCTTTCAAGGAAAAACCATTACAAACGGAAAAGAATAAACAAAAATAAAACCCTCAAAAAGGAATAAAGCTAAAATGAATTGTATGAGTAAAATTAAAATAAAACGGTCCTATAAAAGGTTAATGATTCAAGAACCAAGAACTTTTTACTCTCTCTTTGCACAGTAGCGCGCATAAATATATATATAGTACACGTATATATGTATATAATACACGTGTATGTGTATCGGGAGAGCGGAAAGTTTCGTCGTGTACTTTAGAACAAGACAGCAATTTGTCGCTTTCCTAATCGATAGTTAAATAGCAATTTTATTAAAAAAAAAGAATGCTAACAGTTTCTTGACTTTTTACTCGAATATGCATCAAGAAGCTACGTTATTGAAGAAACTTAAAAAAAAAAAAAAAAAAAAAATTACACCAAAGCATTTCCGCACTTCACAACAAACTGTACATTATGTCGTCAGATAGAAATGATTGAAGATCCATTGAAGGACCTGTTCTCTTTTTTTTTTTCTTAAAAATTATAACATCTCTCCAACGCAGATTGACAAATAAATTCTACTGTCTCATTATGCTAGAATTAGAAGTTAATTCACGAACCCCAACGTAACTCTCCGCAACTGCCCGAAACACCATTACACCGAGAGCGAGCGTAAAATTAAAAATCCCACTCACTTATCAGGAGATGACGGGGGAGTGAGAGCGACGGTGCTGAGCGCGGCGGCGTCGGCCGACGACATATTCTCGTTGTTGACCGTCGGCGGATTAAGAATATGTGTTGCATTCGCAGAATTCGTCGATGTGGCAGCGTTTCCCTGTGCCTCTGTTCCGGTACTCGCTCCAGGACTAGCGGATCTACTAGCGGTGTTCGCTGCTGCTGGTGCAGACGCTGCAGATTGCTGTTGCTGTAGTTGAGATGACTGGTTACCACTTTCTTTGTCCTTGACAACAGCCTTGAGCTTGGCAGTACCCTTTACAACATCGGACAATCGATTTTGCGATGAAGACTCCATGCCGACAGTGCTGGCATTGCCACCGGTACCTACGTCAATCGACGCTTTGCCATGGTCAGTGTCGAGACCAGGCAGGGGTGGAAAAGCGGCTGCCTCAAGGTCGAATTGTACACCGCTGCTACGGCTACTACCACAGTTACTGTTGCTGCCGCTGCCTCCGTTCACTGGCAAGGATTCCTTAATCGCCGGCAGCGAATGGTTGTTCCCAGTGGCTACCTTCGCATCTTGATCTTTGGTCCTACGATGGATACGGTGACGGGCAAACGAAGGCGTCGAGGACGAGGATGTGGAGGAGGGTTCGACCACCGCCGTTGTGTCTTGATCCTGCGCGGAGGACAACGAGGAGGAAGCTCCCTTTGCGTGCTCAATAGACGACACGGCGGACGACGAAGAATGGAACTTTGTGCCGGACTGATAGGAAGAAGAGGACAAAGAAGCAGACGGCTTCGAAGGAGGCAAACTCGAAGCGTGGTAAGTAGACGTAGAAGAGCTCAAGGACACGCTATTGTTGCCACCGCTACCAACGCCAGTCATAGGAGGATGAGAGCTACGATTACTCAGTGGCGGCATAGACGACGGTTGATGATGATGGTGGTGATGGTGATGGTGATGGTGATGATGGTTATTACTGTTATTACTGGGATTGGTCGGGTCTATTAAGCAGCTTCGATCGGAACCGTTTCTCTGTCTATTTCTATATACGTATCAAGAAAAAGATATTGTAAGAGATACTGAGATTACGCATTTGAGGCTTTTACGGGCATTATCTTTAATTATACCAGAAGGTTTGCGGGTTATCGCCGTGTCTTTCTTCATTCTTGATGCCGACATTTCGTGAATCATGTCCTCCCTCGGGGTAGCAGTATCAGTACACCCCTCGCTCTGATGAAGTGAAGTACAGCATAGTTCACGAAACGTCGGCATCAAGAATGAAGAAAGACACGGCGACAACCCGCAAACTTTCTGGTATAATTGAAGATACTGAGATATTCATTCAAAAAATATCTTGAAAAATAATAAAATTACAAGATTCGTACCTATGTCGAGGAGTGTATCTCGTATTTGAACGTGTGAACGTATTGTGCGGCGTGATTCCATTCATCGTAAAGACATTGGACATCTCGAAAAAGGGACTAGTTGGTCCCCAAGACATCATACCGGCCGGATAGAATGGTTGCTAAAAATAAGACATTTTTATAAGAGTCTCTTTTTATATAATGTACTATGAATCATTAAGATTTGCTTTAACCGAAAATAGGATTACTCTTCTTATATTGTTCTTTGATAATAAAAAAAGCTTGCATACAAGTTTTTGCATAAAACATTTGTAACTTAAATACTTACATAAACGACTTGGTTCGCGTATGCCTGCATAGTTGTCTGAGGCATGGTTGTGCCATTGGTATAGAGAAAACGTTGCTGTCCAGCCGTGTAACTACTAGGATCATAGACAGGAGGAGGAGGTGGAGTTCTGTAGCCATTTTTTATACCACTTACACCGGCTACCGTTGGTATCGGTAGCCTGTTCATTGGTTTAGCTTTGATTCTTGCCATTATTGGCTTTCCCTAGATTTAAGAAGAATCAGAATAAAAATTATGAATTTTACAATTATTATATATAACAATAAATAGCGATAAAATAATTATAACTATAATGAAAACTAAATATAACTATAAATCCAGAGAATTATCAAAATCGTTAGTAAATGTTTACATCACACCCGATTGTTCAAACGAAATTATACAGGTTTTGATTGCAACTTACCTGAAATTCTCGAACCTCTTCGCGTAAAAACCGATAGGCCTTTTGAGCATCCTCGTCAGACTCGAATGTCACATACCATGAACTATTGTGAGCAAACTCGCACGAAATAATTCTCGGACACCCCTCCCCAGAAAATAAATTCTACAGTGAAGAAGTCCAAATATTAAACAGTCAGATTTGATTTTTTGTGATAATAATAAAACGGTATAGTTGGAACAAACCTTGACATCTTCTAACGGAGTGCTATCTGGTATCTCACGAAGTATCACGATACATCGTTTATGATTGGGCCTTACTTTCTGTCCCTCCTCATCGACTTGAACATTGGGAGACTCTTTCAGCACCTCTGTTATGAGTTTAATATCTTTCGTCAGTTTTTTCACTTGGTTAAAATTTGCTACTGTCCATATCGGCACATACTGATCATTATCCATTTGTGACAACAAATAGGTATCGTTGGCTAAATTCTCTCTGAAAAGACAAACATTATATTGTTTATTCATATTATCATATCTTGTCACATACATTCTCATTATATGCATGTGTTTATGCAATTAAAAAGCATTGTATCATTGTATGTTGCGATATATATAGAAATATATATAATTTAGAAATTCTTTTATTTAAAATAGTTCATACAAATCATACATAATAATAAAGTATATTATAAAAAATTAAGTTTTTTATATTTAAGTATTAATTAATATATGGTTTTATGCTCTTATTTAAGTATCACAAAAAATTGTTATATAAATCATTTTTTTGAAAATTTCTGATTTTTAAAACCATATTTTTCATTTGTGATGTGTGCGTGTGTATGTACTACTCTCGCACACATACTCTGACTAGCTTTACTTGATAATAATTACTTCATTGAGCATTGTAAAAAAATAATTCAAGACTTTTTAATTCAATTTTTGGCAATAACGCTATATAATAACTATGCCGCGGTATGATAAGTCTAACTTTAAATGTTTAATTAGTTTTAAAAATTATTATCGGCATTTTTTTTAATTCTAATCTAAAATTATTATAGAATTTTCATCTTAACCCCTTCAGACCTAATTTTATTGGCAATGTTAAAAAATTTTTTTCTAATTCAATTCAAGAACATTTTAATAAATAAAATAAAACAATATATATTTCAAATAAGGGCCATAATAGCCAAATCAGAAATAAACAGTTAAGTAATATTGCAGTATCTAAATTACAATAAAGTGATCTAATATAAAATGTATTTAACCGGTCAGACGTTTCATTGAAAATGACTCAATCGAAGTCGAAACGTCTGACCGGTTAAATAAATTTCATATTAGATTACTTTATTATAATTTAGGTATTGTAATATTACTTGTTTATTTATGGCTTGTGATCCTTATTTGAAATATATATTGTTTTATTTTAATAAGTGATACGTACCAAATAATTAATTTTTCCAAATTTTAGACCATTTTTCCAACATATACATTATTATGCACATTTGATCACAGATCATAATATTAATAGAGTTAAATAATTTCAAAAGACGTCTATAAATAGATATACATTACACAATATACACATAGTCTAAAGGGATTAATTAGATTTGATAAATTCACTCTTGCATGTTGTTATAATTTTTATGGAAAATTCACTGACTTTCTTATTTGCTACTTAGCTAAAAATTTAGCTACCAAATATTCTATAATAAATGTACTGTACTATAATTAATATACTTGTAACAGTCCATAATTAGTTAACATGATATATATCAAACGTCGGTTTTTGAGGAAATAGTTAAGGAAATTAAGGAAAGAAAGTCAATAGAGATTTGAGTGATGAGTGGCTTCTTGTCAAAGCGATCAACTCATATTCAATAGATCCCAGGTTCAAATCCATTCTTTACTCTTTATTTATATCGTTATGTTTATAATTAGGTTAATCTAATAGCTTCTAATAGCTTTGAAGATTGAAGGTTGAGTGAAAAAGTTTGTGGTAAGATTGTAACCAATGTTTTGGAAACAAAAAAAATATATATACACATATGCATATATATATATATATACAATCTGATCTATCATATATATATATATATATATGTGATTTGTAAAATGACTACAATATCATAGAATTGGGAAATGAAAAAATTCAAAATAGAACTTATTACCTGGAGAAATAGTATTCAAGTTGCGTAGAGAGCATTTGTTTAAGCGTCTCCAAAGGTATGCCCGGAACATTTAAATCTGTCATTGGTACAGATGGAGAAGCAGCAGAAGCGTCGCCCAATGCGGCAACATCCACTGGGCTGTATCCAACAGCACCACCGTGCATGCTTATAGCGTGTTGAGGTGATGGTTCCAGACTGCCAACACCAACATCAAGAATCAGCTCATTACTGCTCGGCGTACCGTTCATGACTCCGTAGTCTATATTAGGCACACCACCACCACCAATTGCGCCTGTAACCTGTGGACCCAGAGGTTCAGGGGTGGTTGGGTAGACCGCCCCTGGTGGCAGCTTCCCGATGTCCCCATTCATGTAAACGTATCCTGTAAAGGGAGGAAAATTTGTAATTTATTTGTAACTCTCCTTTATCTTATATCATTGTTTTTTCAAATTTATATATTGTATGTTGTAACTCAAAATGTTGCTCTAATAACCCAGATAATAACACAGATATCTTGTAAAATAATAAGATACATTGAATACAATTTTTTGCCACATATATAAAATTTAGTACAATATATAAAAGTTTAAATCTCAATTAAAGATGTGGTATTTTTTTAGAAATACTATATCTCTATAATTCTAACCTAATCCAATAATAAGTTACAAATTTCAATTATTGCATTAAATATAGGCTCTTTACAATAACACACCTAGTTATTACACGATGTTATTTTCTTATAATGTACATCTATACTTACAGGGAGATTTAAACGACTTTTATAGATACTCAATTATAATTCCATCAATGTAGATCAACTTTAATTTCCGTTTAACTTATCTTTTTCTAAGCGTTAGAAGAAGGTACGGAGAGTAAATTAAACTAAGATTTTCAGTTATCTACAAATGTGAGAAATATATTAGATCTATTCAATAAACATACTTGTAAATCAAGAGAAAATATTCTGCAAAATATTTCAGGTTATTATCTAGAGCAACTGAACTTATTTTTACACACACACGCGCGCGCGCGCGCGCGCGTACACACATACGCACGCACGCACGCACACATATATATGAAGTTAGTAATTATTTAGTCAAGCAGTATAGATGCTTTATGCAACACTGACAATCCTTGTAAACTATCATGACAACAGAGTAGCGGAGCAACGATCAGGAGGATTCGACTGAAACATGCCTTGACACACAGCACTACACGATGGATTACCGCAACTGCAAACCCATGGATACAAAGTACAAAACAGCTACGAATAATACCGTGCGTGCAATTTTTTACAACGCACAATCTGGAAGCCGCCAGAAAAAAACGACAGAAATGTTTCACACACACACGCGCGCGCGCGCGCGCGCGCGCAACCGACGTCGACGACGTGGTTGACACCAAGATGCATTCGGGTGGCAATGCTCGCACGCGCCAGAGCGAGCCTCCGGCGTAGGACTACGTGCCACGGCAACAGCCGTCCGGAGGAATCCGAAACGCACCAGACGAGGATCTCCGCGTGAAAGGACGCGCAATATGTTGCGGAGCGCACGGCGCGTTATCTGCCAAATATAGCGCGCGATCGTCGACAAGATGCGGTGGCGTCACGATGTCGTCGACGACAACGAACTGCTCTTTGGTTGACCAGACATCACCAGACGACAACAACAATAATAATAATGAAGACGACTACGATGACGATGATGATGATGATGACGATGATGATGACAATGATGATGATGATGATGACATCGACAAGGATGAGTGCAAGGACAATGTACATGGACGTGACGATGAGGACGTCACGCGGATGAGAAGAAATGAAAGGCGATAACGACGTGTCGACGTACGGCACGAGTTTAGCAAGCAGCATAAGGAGGTGGTGACGGTGGCAAGAAGGTGGATGAAGCGGCGTGATGATAAGAGATTACGGCACTTCCTGAATTCAATAAGCGATCTGTTCGACACCGACGATAATGACGAAAATGATGACAGTGATGATAATGATAATTAACGCTGACGATGATAATCGTACAGTGAAAGAATGATTTTTACGAGGTTTTTTTTTGATGAATGAAACGGATGGTCGTTACCGAAATCACCGTTCATCTCAAGATGGGCCTGGATGATCCCATGTGCCCTGAATCTAGCGTTGCGAGGTGCCTTGCCCGTTCGTTCGTTCGTTCGTTCGCTCGCTCGCTCGCTCACTCACACTCTCTTTCTCTCTCTTTCGCTCTCTCTCGAACGGCCTCGTGCGGATCGGTTTCTCGACTATAGAGAGAGCACTCTCGAGACACTTGGTTTGGAGGATCTGTGCGCGCGGGGTACCTCGTGTGCGCGTTTTTGCGAATCACGTTTTAGCGCTGCCTTGATAATCGACGATGGGTCGATTAGAGCGGAGAGCTCAATCCTATCACTCGCTCGCACGCACGCACGCACGCATACGCTCGAGCGTATGCGCGACGAAATACGCGACGCAGCAACACGACACGGCTGGCGAGACAGGCGGCAGCGGGATTCAACACGTTCCTCATGCGAAATCGCGACGGCGCACGACGCGCGCGTGACGATCCGCTCTGTATGTATCACGGCCCACCGCACCAAACGGACCAACGCGCGGCCGTTACGCACGACAATGTTTCCTTACCGAGGTGGAAGAATCGAACTCAACACAGTCTCTCGAGCAAACTACAAAATGGCGGAAAGGCACATGCCGTGGCGCGCGATGCATTCTGGGCTCCGTGGTGCGCCGCACGGCCCCGCCACCGCGCCGTTTTATCTCGCGCTGGCACAAGGTGGCGCTGGGTGGCGCGCACGGCCCTCCTAGAGTACCTATAATGAGAGTATGGCCATAAGAGTCGAGATTGGTGCCGCCATATGTAGGACCAAATCGGTATGTTAGTGAGTCTGTGAATCGGTGTATCAGGCTGCTTACTAATATACGTAGTCAAAAGATTAGTCCCGTTCGAGCTGTCATCAAGAACGCATTGTGTGAATTGCATCCGTAAGATTTTTGAATTGCTGTATTTTTACTTCAAATATGATAAAAACACTTTTGCAATACTTTTGCACAGTACAGTCCGATGAAAAAATCACTCGAATATGCCATACCCAATATGACAACTGAGGGGTAAATTGTACAATTTTGTTTATAAATTATTTTGTTATTACAATGTAAACGTTTTACTTTTTACCTTTCACTTTACATTGTAAAAATATATTGTATTTTTTGGATATTAATGGATTGGCGTGGTGTACTACATACGTTTTATCATAACTCGAGTTTCAGACAACAACCATGGGGCGATGCATTTCTCGTGATGCAAGATCATCAAATGGAGTGAAGATGTGCACTTCGCTGTGTTCAAACGCTGCGCTTGATTTTCCGTTCTTTCCGGCGTAGTCCCAGTAATGGCGACTTCCGCTCTTATGGCCATACTCTCATTATAGGTACTCTAGACCCTCCCAAAGCCCGCCATTTTTGAATCCTCCTTTTTTTGCTAAAGACCCGATTTTCCATGTTTAGATTAATATTGGGCGCGTTCAACGGACTCAACAGTTGAGTGAGCGCTCGCTATTATTGGTGTATTCTTTTAGATCATCCAATCAGAATTTTAGATCTAGGAGAATACACCAATAATAGCAAGCGCCCACTCAACTGTTGAGGCTGCAGTCTATTTGATGCTGCGAATGCTTCGAAGCATTTTTTGATTGGATAATTAGTATAATTCTTTCTTCTGATTGGTCAGTCAAAAGCTTCGAAGCATTTGTAGCGCCAAGTGGACCGCACTCTGAGTTCGCTGAATGCGCCCATTAGCCTAACCTAAATGGACTTTCAATAATAGGCTATAACTTAAGAAAACACAAACAAGTCCAAAAAAGTCCAAACCGATATGAGAATCCTCCAAAAATTACCACGTAAGTTCTTTCTTCACACATATATATATATATATATATATTATATATATAAATGAATGCAAGCATATATCCAAACAAAAAAAACTTTTCCGGATTTGACTATAATTTGCAAGATTATCATGAGACCTTCAAATTATGATTTTGAAGCTTACAAAATAAATGGCACGAGAAATACGATTTGTGTGTACATACATAACCCTATATTCAAGCGATATATAAGATATAACAGAACAAGAAATGTACGTAACGTTTTACTTAATGGCTTATTTAATGTATGTACGTAATGTTTTTCTTAATGTATGCAAATATTTTCTTGAAGTATGTAATACTTAAATTGAAATTAAAAATCTGTCTTATCGACATCGATTAAGTTCGGCTGTTTTTCCAGCATTGCCTATCTAGTTATACCCTAACTATGCGAGTCAACAACAGACTCAAATCTAAAAATAAAATACCAATGTATTTTATACACTTACAAAGCATAATAAAATAAGTTAATTTAAAAAAAGAAAAAATCTACGTATCACGTAGTACATATGTATAAGAGAAATTATGGATCATTTCTAATCAAATTCGTTAGTCCGGATCTACAATAGATGTTTTAAACTTTAAGTCGTAAGAAATTAATCAATTACAATTAAATTCGAAAAGAATAATCAATTATGATTCGTCCATTTCTTAAGGTTTAAGGATTAAAACTCTCTATTGTAGATCCGGATTTATGTAGGATTCACACTGCGTATGATATTCGACATATGGCTGCAGGACTGCGTTCAGAATCATCATCTGAGTGCACCCAGGTGTCGTGTTATCCTTGTTTATCATTCGTGAACAACAAGGATAAAACAACATCTGGGTGCATCCGGACGACGATTCTGAACGCACCCCAGCACACTGGACGCGGAAACGCTTGCCGCGAGGCAAAATGTGACACGGTAGCCAATGGACATGTTAGTAGCTGTAATCACGGCCAATCAGCGTCGCGCCGGCAAGATATTAATTGGTTATCGTGCCAACTTCCGCCGCGCGGCAAGCGTTTCCGCGTTCTGTCTGCGGGAGCCGTGGCACGCAAAAAAACTTAAAAAAGTAATAAGGGCCTTGGTACACAAAAAACTTAAGAAAGTAAGACGTAAGCAGTAAGGAAATCAACGTTGTGGATTTGCTACTGTTTAAGTTATGGCCTAAAGCCGTAATCACCCTAGCGATTGAGCGATTGTGATTGACGATTACTTTTCAACCAATCAGAGCAAAGCAGTCACCGATTACTTCGTTCCGATTGGTTGAGAAATAATTGCGTGCGCATTTATAGTGTGAATTTTAGTTTATTGTTATTTTATTTTAATTTATAATATATTAAATGTTTTATTAGTTCACACATATAATATTGACTCTTAATTGCCTTTTTATTTCATTGACTATTTTTTAATTCCCTAACTTTTCTCAATAATCGTTAACTTTATATAACTTTAATTTTATCCATTCTTTAAAAAATCTACTAATAGAACTAAAGAAAATCTGTTGAAACGGAAGAGTTTGGCAAAAATTCGATATTTCAATTTTTTGAAATATTTAAATTTTCTAGTTTAAAAAAATTGTTTTAAAAAATCGAAAAGTGTTAAATATATCAATCCCATTTTCTATATTCTAAGAAAACTAAAAAAAAAAAACGAAAATCTGTTAATAACGCTCGATAAAAAGCGTCCTTTTTAACCTATCCGATCGAAACCAGGGGTCAATCACGTACTTTTTCCCCTAGGACGTAAATAAAAATTTTTTGCATGCATGTGTGTATATGTTCATACATACATTCATAAAAGTTTTCACTTTTTACGTTTCCGCCCTAGAGAAAAAGTTACGTGATTGATCCCCTGATTTGAATTTTTTTCGAGAAATCTTTAAAAAAAATTAATTAATCGCAACAATGACCTTTGACAAAAAAAATGTTCAAAATTTCCGGAAATGAAAAAACCGAGAAGTACTAAAAATTGTCCTTTTTTTGGTTACTTTTTTGCTTATTCTCTTTTTGTTTGTTATTAATTGGTATTTTTTTATTGATAATTTCTACTAAATACTCTACAAATTTAGTGCGAACGAAAATAGAAATGTTATTGTAATCTTTAAACCGGAGAAAAGTGAGTATAGGGAAAAATATGTTATCTTAATTATCTCTCTTGAAAAGAAGTCTCATCTCCTAAAATGGTAGGAACGAAAAAAATTGTCAATTTTTCTACATTCTCTCTCAATTAATCTTTCTAAAAATTTCAACAATTTCAATCCTTCACGGTCATTTCTAACATTTTGCGTAGATTGCGAAACTTCTTATATATATATATATATATTTATTCAAGGAATATATATATATATATATATTCCTTGAATAAATAGCAAAATACTCTTGGACAGATACAAGAAATACTTTTTCTATTTAATCTCTAGAACTAGCATTTTATATATCTATCGTATCTATTCCGTTAATACCGAGAAACAGTTTCTATGAAATAGCGATTGTAACAAACATAATCGATAAATAACGATAACTTATCTCTAATGATTTTTTTATAAGCCACCACATTCGTGCATTTAATTCGTACATTCGCTATCACATGGCGATGGATATCAATTTTTATGTATATTCATCTATAAATTCCTCAATTTTTATTTCTTTTTATCTATTTTCTCTTTTATTTTATTCTCTTTTCCTTGCAATTTATCATATGATATACGAATATTATAAAAAATAAAAGGTTTTATATTAATCAAGTAGAAACACATCTATTTAGTTACATTGAATGAGCAAAAAAATTAATATATTTCTAAAATATCCAACTTTTCTCATTAATTTGACAAATTTAGTAACAGAAAGTCGATTTTTATAGAGTCGAAACAGCGAAAAGGAAAAGGGACAAAATGGTCATATTATATTTCATTCATGTGTGCATTATTTATCTAGAACAGCCACATTTTATTAACTCTCATTATTATTATTTCAAAACAATTCGTCATTTAATTATTACTGCCTTAAAACGGGATGGAAAACAAGAGCGAAGAGATATGATACGGGGCGGAGGGATGTCCTCTACACGAAAGAATCAAAATCGGCCCTACAAATATTCAACAAATCATCACAATGAAAAGGACAAGCGCAGAACATACATATGCATACACACACTCACTCTCACTCTCTCTCGCTCTTAATTTTCAATTACAAATGTAAAAAAAGAAAAGAAAAATCTTATATATCGCGTTTTTCCTACGAGGGACTGCAGAGAAGAATGCGATGAGAGGAAGAGAGCCCAAGTCAATCAACAGTCAACCTACAGTTTTACAGCTTTCTCGGAACACGTCTATCGCGCCCAGATACATACTATCTAATGCAAGAACGAACATCCATCCGGTGCTGATAATTACCGCTCGTTCATCTATGCTTCTTCTCCTCCTCCTGTTTCTCTTCCACGATGTTTATCAAAATCAGATGTGTACTATCCACTGCTGTATAAGACAGGGGAATCCCTACCTCAACAGTCTCTATCACCTAACATAAGGCTTACAGTGTGACGTATTGCTTTTATCTCAAGAAAAGATTCTGATTAGAATAGATATATTGCCTATAGGTATACGCTGGTTATATGCCTATATATCTTCCCTTTCTTTCGCTATATGTCTTCCTTCTTTCTTTTATTCACCTTTTATCCTCTATTGTTTATTTTCCTCTCTATTTCGTATTCTTTCTTTCTCTTTTTATTATTGAAATATATATGCGCGCGTGTTTGTGTGTATATATACATATATATGTATATATTTATAATGTGATAGTATAATCGGGATATCCCACGAAAAGTTTAGTGAATGATATACAGATTCAATTTGAGATAATCATGTAGAGCTGACGAGGGGTGGAGCTGTCTGCTGTTGTTGTGGGTTGTGGCATGGATGGTAATTGTTGCTGTTGTTGTTAATTGATTAAAAACCATGGACTTTGAGCTGGTCAGGTTTTGCCAGACCTGACTTTGTCAGCCACTGGCATATATTCTCTCGTTGGTCCCCCTGCAGCTGCAGCACCTCCCCGTACTCCGGGTGCTCTATTACTGTCCCATTGCAGGCAAACTCCTGGAAAAATATGAACGCAATGATAAATAAACAGGCACTCTTTGTAGGAACTTTTATCTAAACTATTCACTTTTGTAGAATGTTGAATTCTTTTATCTCTCCCAAAGGAATTTGGGAGAGATTGGTCTGAAAACTTTGCAGATACCGTTACTAAAATGAGAAACAAATAGTTTGTTCCTCTATCACGATTCTAATGACTGACATGAAATAGCAATGTTTAAATATCAAAATGTTATACATTTTTTAAATAATTCTATTAAAAAATCAACATTAATAAATTGATATATCAAAAAGGATATTTGTGCTAGTAAGCATTATTTATCTATGTTTAATATTTGATAGATAAGGATGAAATGATGTTTACAGTATATAAATGTACAAAGTAAATGTACCCAAATGTTATTGTAAATGCGTATAAATTGCTAATAAGATACACCAATTTTGTTTAAAAACTCGTGTATCTTTCCACTGACACAATGAGATAAAGCAATTGTGTTCCAAAATTATCTATGTCAGTGTGTAAATATATAATCTTTAATATGTATAAAAAAGTGTTTTTTCTTTTATTTTATCTTACTCAACAACAAACAGCATTGGAATAAAAATAATATTGAATATTTTTAATATCTCTCTCAAATATTACTGATTAATTTAACAGTGGACACAAAGCAATTACAAAAAGAACCAAGTCATTGATGATGATCAATATTCTCAAATAGAAACAAAGATCATTCCCCCTTTACGTCAAATCACTTGCAAATGCATTCGCATGCCATAAATTCCTAGAAGAAATTGCAAAACTACATCTGTTCCGATCATCTATCCAGCCTATATCAACATGATTGTTTGCATCAGACCTATTTTTAGAGTTCTGCCTAATCAGCCAATGGTGGGGGAACAGCAAAGAGAAACAGAGGAAAGCAGAAATATGACGGCAATAAAGGCGGGAGAAAGGCTTGGGGAAGGGGATCCTCCCCTCAATGTAGGAGAGGGAAGCATGGCACACTCACCTTTTTACATGCTCTCACAATTTTCTTCAAGTCATATTCCGAGGAAAGTCCTTGCACCGTTGTTAAGGTTTTGCGACCATTCCGCTGCTGGATCCTTATATGAACGAGGCCGTCCTGGACGTCATCATCTGAACCCTTGATTGCATCTGCAAAGGGGTCTGCAAACACGGAAAGAAGAGGGGCATAGATGAAAGAGAGATCGCGCGGAGTGTGGGACGCTCCCAGCGCGGGATTGCGCAGGATGATGCAAAGAAGGTCGAGAACGCGCGCGCGCGCGCGCGCGAAAGAAAGAGAGAGAGCAACCCCTGTCGCCATTTTGATTGACTCGAGGGAACCTTAAAACGATGGTGTTTTATTGTCCTCGTTCGCGAAGGACACCGTGCATGAGGAAGGCGACGGCCTCAAAGAGCAGGAAGATACAGACGAAAAGGGGGGGTGGGGGAGAAGGGGGGTAAAAGGTGCGACATTTTTTCGTTCACACTCACCGAATGTGTTGAGATTCTGGATGGACATACGACAAACAAAAGAGATCCCTCGGATGATATAGAACTGCGGAGCGCAGGTGACAGTCGTAGGGGCAGATGAATGTGGAGAGATGTTGCTAAGATCAGCACTTGAAAGTCGCGTGAACACCAACGGAGCACAAAAGGACTCGACGAAAGCCAAGCGCGATGGCCGTGTACGCAGCCGGAAGTAAAAGTTGCATTTGTCACGATGGGTGGGGTTGTGCGCGTTCCTAAAATAAGCCGTGAGATTTGCCACGAAAGCGCGCGATTCGCAGGCGCTGTGGTGACGGTCTAGATAGCGGGAGAGCATGATTGGTGCGCTGGTACCAATGGACAAACATGTGAAGCTATAAGGGTCTGTTCGCGTTGCATGAAATCCCCAAATAATTTTCCACTTAAACTGAAATAGATATATATTTCGCGTTAAAAGGAGAGAAAGCGAAGATGGTAAAGTGCAAAAAGTGCAAGTAAAGGTTGGATTATACTGGCCGTAATCTGTTAACTTATGCTGTAATCTGTAAAAATTGACCAATTATAATCGATTATTCCCCTCTCATTCGACTGTGATTGGTCAATTTTTACAGATTACGGCATAAGTTAACAGTTTACGGCCAGTATAAATCAACCTTAACGCGAACAGACCTAAATAAGCGGAGAGCACAGACTTTTGCATAACGCATTAATGCTTTTTCAGGCGAGCGTTGAAAAGCTGGCGTTAACCCCTCCCCATCAATTTTGAACTATTAGCGAAGCAATGCCACTGTGCACCAAATACAAATCACAGTTCTGCAGCGGGATTCTCTAAACGTTTTTTCGATAATTGTTGTTATCGTTAAATAGCGACAGCCAATGAGAGCCGCGCTTTCTTTCAGGATTATCCTGCCATTGACTGTCGCTAGTTAACGATAGCGACAATCATCGATAAAACGTTTAGAGAATCCCGCAACTGGTAAAATATGTGTGAGTGTAAATATAATTAATAGAATATTTGAAAATATAGCCATGTCTGAAGAAACTGGAGAAGTTTGTATAGCGGATGAAAATACCAACGAAGTTAGTATGTATTATACAGTAACAAGTATATTTGTACATTAAAATGATTTCTAATTTAATTATATTACAACGATTTATTTATTATATTGTGTTAATTTACATTTCTTATATTGTAAGAAGCTTTAGTAATGTCGTATATATGTACACACCTGTGGTGTGTGCGAAACTATTTGTAATGAAGAAGAAATGTCATTCTTGTATACAGAATTATTAAATTATTTTTATTATTTTTTTTCCTCCAAAACCAACTTTGGAATTAAAGCAAAGAAAAAACTATGTTCCGAACGATTTTCGAAAATAGGTGCTACATTTATTTTTTCCTGAAGAGACGTAGTCTTGATCTTAGTTTTACAATTAAGATTTATTTAAGAAAGCGGAGTTTACAAAGAGCTTTTTAATTCAACGAAGAAAAAGTTACACACAACCGAACAAGAAGAAGCAAAGAGACGGTCTGAAAAACAGCAGCGCAACGGAGAAAGACAAACGAACATACCGAAATACAAGAAGAATGCTTTCTGACGTTATCTCTAGAAGCTTCTCAACTCGCACGCATCATTTGCACACGATATCTTGATTACAATAACGCCATCTATATCGATATCGGTTTTAGTCTACGATTAGCCCGGATCCTCATACGGACAACAGCGCTTTGACACCGGACGCTGATTGGTGAAAAACCGGACCTCAACATTTCCTTTTATACATGTTTTTGTTTTTTAATGAATTCATAGCAATTATAACAGCTGCGCGTCGTCTTCTGACTTCTGTTGCAACTGCAGCTGCCACTTACGTCTATATTCTTCTATATACGCGATATATTGATTATTATAATTCATTCTTAATAATAAAACGTTACAAATGTTTATCTTTTAAATCTTTTTTTTAATTAATTGCAATGTTTATTGTGTATGTACACGCATTATAACTGTCAATATCGATTTTTAGCTTTAGAAACTGAAGTCGGCGAAGAAACGCTCCATGAAAAGGAAGGAGGCGATAGCTTTAAGGTTGATTTATACTGGCCGTAAACTGTTAACTTATGCCGTAATCTGTAAAAATTGACCAATCACAGTCGAATGAGAGGGGAATAATCGATTATAATTGGTCAATTTTTTACAGATTACAGCATAAGTTAACAGATTACGGCCAGTATAATCCAACCCTTAGCTTTTCAACGCTGGATTTGAATTGTGACGGAGTGGGAATAAACGCCAGCTTTTCAGCGCTCGCATGAAAAAGCAGCTTAATACATAGTGCATTAAGAGAATCAACCTGAATCCCTCCTTTCCTTCCACTTCACGGAAAAGAAGAACTTTGATTGGCTGATTCTTTTATATACTATGCGTTATGCATTATAAGCTTGTGTCTGGGTTCTTATTGGTCCAACAGTTTTATGTTAAGGCCATCATACGTACAAAAATTTTAGTTGTAATCGTAAGGTCTTAAAAAAATCGCCTAATCACAGTTTAGCGTATTAAAACCATAGAAATATAGGGACAGAGCATAATGTTGCGGGGGGGAAGCCACTACGGGACGGTGCGACGAGGTAATACATGCCTAAGTCTGATTGGCTGTTATTGTACGCATGCGCAAGTGACAAGTGTGATATATGTGCATGCAACTCTAACCTCTAACTGGATTCAAGTCTCAGCACCGGTGAAGTCCTGTAGTTCGGGAGTTGTACGTTTTGACCTAGCAATTTTTTGACAGTGCATCGATTAACTTGAAATGTTCACAGTAGGTAGGGAATAGCCTAAAGCGGGGAGCACAGACTTTTGCATAACGCATAAAGCATGTGCATAAGGAATTTCATTGGTCCATTTTCTTATGCATGAGTCAATGGACCAATCAAATTGTTTATGTATATGGTTTATGCGTTATACAAAAGTCTGTGCTCCCCGCTTAAGGATCAAAATCTATATTATGCCGTAGGACGCTTTCATCCCGGGGGTGATTGTCACCCCATCTCGGGGGTGGAAATTTTTTATTACATTTTTACCACAGGAATCGATAGAAAAACTAATTCTAAGCAAAAAGTGTTCTATACATTTTTTTTGTAAAATTAATACTTTTCGAGTTAGTAGGGACCGAAAGTATCAGTTTTTCACAGAAAAAATGACCATTTTGAATCGGTTATTCGCAGCTAACTCGAAAACGATGCATTTTATCAAAAAAAGTGTAGAGAACAAAATTGTAGCTTTTACAAAAACAAAGAAAATGCTTATTTTATAAATTTTTGTATGACCAATAGGAACCGAGCTACGGGTTCTTAAAAGTAAGCTCTTCTTCGTCAAACGCTAAATTTGAGAGTTTCAAAGTCAAATAACGGGAAAAGTATGCATTTTTATAGAAAAACTTATAGAGTCTTTTTTAAAGTATATGAAAAGACCTTTCTTTTCCGTTTTTAGAGAAGTCTGTAGCATAAAAATTGAGCGAGTTATGATGAAATAATGTCGGTCTCTATTTTTTTCATCGAAAAAAATCAGCGAAAACAACCCCTAATTACCACCCAAATTAAAATTAATCGTTGCCCTTTTACAGTTGTCTTTATTTATATATTATTAATACATTCTATGAGTTTGACCGGTCTAGAATGCTTAATTTTGAAAAAAGGCGATCTCTGAAGGCGAGTCGACGAAGTGATATTTTTCGCAATATTTATTTTAAGGAATAGCGTCTTTTACGGCAACGCGTAATAATAATATTAACTAATTTTTGTACCGACCGTAAATTGTCAAACAAACAAGGAAGAATAAACGCCTATAACGGTCAAAGCTGGATCAAAGTGCTAATAATAAGTATATGTGAATTTTTATATGCTACATATGTAGTCCCCCCATAATTGATGAGTCCAGTAATGGAAAGCCGGGACGAAACGCCAAAAAACATTGTGATATTTTTCGTAATATAAAGATTAAATTATTAAGATCCAATTTATTGACGGAATTTTAAATTATCATCTTTTTATGTAATTTGGAATTAATCAAGTATTTATCGGTGATATTATAATACTACTGTAGTATTTATGCGTTATATGTCTGAATGTTTCAACGCGCAATTATGGAGGGACTACATATGTAGCATATAAAAATTCACATATACTTATTATTAGCACTTTGATCTAGCTTTGACCGTTATAGGCGTTTATTCTTCCTTGTTTGTTTTATAATAATATTGTTGATAAATTATTATGTCTTATATTATTATTATTATATTATATTATTATATTATTATTGTCTTTAACATTATGTCTTGTTTTACATGTATATATAAATCTGTTATTTTTAATCATATAAGCTAGTTATGTCAAGAATATTTTATGTAACGTACGCAAAAAGCATCGAAATAAATAAATTGTTAAAATAAATTGTTGTAAAATAAATAATATTGTTGTATAAGATATTTTCTAAAATATTTTTTGTAGTCTCGTGTTCAAACGTGTGGATTATGTGAAACTATAGGCGGTTTTTCGTTATCCAACCAAAAACGACCGCGATTTAAGGCTATCTTTGTTTTCAGGAATCAAAAGACAAAGGGCTGCGCACAATGGAGGAACAGATATTAGATATTAAAATATTAACCTATCAGATACCAGTTATACCGGAATACACGATTCTAATAGGTTAATATTTTAATAGCCAAAGATAGCCTTAGTCGCGGTTGCATAACGAAAAAACGCCTCATATGTAATGAGAACGAAGTACCCACACATGAATGTCTTCAAGGATATTCATTTCATTACAGATAATAATTTGTACTTTTATCCTGTATTAGGTAGTATATATGTATATATATATATAT
>NW_017280287.1:74421-85092 GCF_001594065.2 Cyphomyrmex costatus
TTTTTTTCACTTGCGTACTTTATTTTGTCCACGATAAATTTGATAATAAATGTAACGGACTTGACTATTAAAGGATTTTATATTGTTTTTGAAATTTTTATAATCATTATTACAAAGCAGACTAAAATACCTTTCTTTTACCTGATTCATTATTATGCTATCTGCTAGGACTGACGAGATATTTGCATAAATGTGAAAATGTTTGGAGTGCGTACTTTATTTTGTCCAGTACTGTATATATATATATTTTATTTTAGTTTTTTGTTCTTATAATATAAATAAGTCATATCAATGTCAATGACAGTTATTTACAGTTATTTACTATCCTTGAATAATATACTTTAAATAATTTGGCTCGTTAGCTCTTTTCTTATTATATATGTTTTTAATTAAAAGAGAATAAGTTATACATATTATGTTTGTATACATTTCTTTTTTTGTTTCAGAGAATATTCGATTCATTAATAATAATAGAACTTCCAAAATCAAAAGAGCGCAAAGGAAAAACTGCCACCTGAGGAGGAGGAGATGTTAATATTAGAAGTCCAATGCAGAGAACCATTATTGGAATTTTAGATTACCTCTCATTCAAAGGAATTGCAGAATTACAAGAGCTTTGTGGGAAGAAGTTTCTAAAGCTCTTAATGGTTATATAAATGTCTATTATTTATAAAATATATTATTTAAAAAAAATAAAAAAATATATATAAGAACATAAAATTATATTATGTGAAACCCATGTTCGCATCTCATTTGAAACAATGGATTAATCCAAAACTGTTTTTTAGTATAAGGTCGATGCCTTTTTTTTTACTAAATCAAAAATAACTGCCGATATCGCTAATCTTCTTCTCCTTTCTCTGATATTATAATTATTTATAATTTTTGCACACTCCGTTATTATCCAATTATAACATTTTTCTGATTGTAACATTGTACGATTATATTTATTTTGGAGCAACTGTCATAGAATTCCTCAACTGACGCTACTACATTTAAATCGCGTCGCTGGAAAATCCTTTTCATGATTAAAGTTAGTCGCTGGCGACAATCCAGTCACGTGACTTTTTTATCGCTCAAAACTAAAGTCACTAGATTCATAACGTATGTACATACCGCAATCATTCCGCCATTTTGGCTCCAACATCCGTGCATTAGAGTCCTAGGCTGCTTTCCATTAGCGTCCTGATTAGCTGACTGTCAGCCAATCATGACATTCATTGGATGCATCCAGAAGCACGACCGCTCATTGAGCGCTCAGTGAGCTCTTGTACCTGTTTGGTTTATATATTTAGATCTAATAGAATATGCCAATCAGATAAAAAAGCTCATTAAGCGCTTAGTGAGCGGTCGTGCTTCTGGATGTACCTTATGGTCGAAGAATATAGGTAACACTGGTTAGGGACATTGGAGGAAAAAGACCGGGGGGATTGCCTATCTCAGGTTTCTCTCTCTGTCGATACCTAGGTCTTCTAGTAGTGAGTAATATTTAGAAGTTTGTAGACGTGATTGAAGTCTGGCTCGAATGTTATTACTCTCCGAGAATCCACAAGAATGTCTTGTGTTGGATTGTGTAGTAAGTAGTAACGCCAGTGTAGTTGTCTCCATTTTCGCCCCTTCTTCGCAGTTTTCTGTTCATATTCTGGCGTCACAAACGACAAAAATATTTATTTTGTCGCGTTCTTCCAAAAACAAAAAACAGGCAAATTTGTAGAAGAATAGGTAGAGGAAAAAGCGTTGCCTATGTGATACGAAACAACGAGCGTGGTTTTCCAGCAATTCCCACCTTGCGGTATTCGAACGTGTATGTAAGCAAGCACTGACGAATACATAAGAATGGATGTGGTGGAAGAGGGGGAGGCGAAAATGTGCAGGCTCTGCGGCCAGTACGAGAAAATCTACATCGATGTATTCGGTGAGGAAGGTATCAAACGCTATCTTGGTCTCAAGATTCACAGGAAAATTAATATCTTGGTGAGTTATATACTTTTCAATCCTAAAAACTCTTCTCTTTTCTAACCTTATTATTGTGTTAATAAAAAATTTAAACAAACAAACAATCGTATTTGTGGTATTTTTCTTTTCTGCTACAATTTTTTTTTTTTCATAATAGCATGCCTATTTATATGCAATGTATCTTATCTTTTGTATAGTTTACATATTGCTTTATGTTTATCAATGCAAAGAGTGGCTTTTTTCAATATCAGGAATATTGATACTTTTGGTTGAAATACAAATCTTAACCATGATTACTCTCTAAACTACTTCAATTATTATTTGCAATGCTTATAGATTTTAATGTTTCTCAGAATACTTGAAGATATGTATGGTATAATGTTTTAAATAATTTATTCAATTGAATACAGCTTTCTAACATAATGTAATTAAAGAATAAAGCACTGGGATTTATGAACCTAACTGATATAAGTTAATTTTGTCTCTTTTGTTTATATTTATCTTTATCATCACTTCTTTTTTTTATTAAGAAATTAAGCAGTTTTAATCAACTAATATATTGCAATAATTTGTAACTACTTATATTTAATGATAATGCTAGAGAGAGGGAGAGGGAGCGAGCCTAATCTACAATTTGCTTCCTGTTTCTTAACCTTTTTTGACTGTTTTATAAGATGATCGCCTTTCTTTTCAAGTGTTTCTTGTATCTTCTAAAGTTTGTCAATTTTTATGTCAGGCAACAGAAAAAATGAAAAACTGGACAATATAAAATAAAGAACATTGTAGATTTTATTTCAAACGACAGAAAACAAGAAATATTGTGTTATACAACACAACATTGATAATTTAGGTTAGATTAGATTGAAGAGGTTAATTCATCCTGTTTTGCAGTAGCATGCAAATAATAATCACATAATAATAATAATAATAATAATACTGAATTCTGAAGAATAAGTATAAACTTTGATTATTAGACTGCATATTTTTATGTAAAATATAATGCCTTTCTTTGAGAATTTAGAAGAGATAAATTATAATAACGATGTTTCTCAGCTCTAAACGACAAATATACAAAAAGTAAAAAAAGAAGATATAAAACATGAAACAATAAGTACATTATAGATTGGGCTTAAAGTGTTTTAATTTCAAGAAGAAATAGAAAGATATTCGCAAAAATATTAACATTTGATACTAATCTTTTTTAGCATGTTATAATCTTATTGGGATAACAGATTTTTTAATATTTATTTTAATATTGTAACTAATAATAGATATTTTATATAATTACTTTATATATTTACTTTATTAACAAGATTTTTGCAAAATTTTTTGTGAAATTGTTATTGCTATATGAAAAATAATTAAATATACAAGAGAAATATTTGTGTTAATTTTAAAATGTGCAAGTGTCTATAATTGTGTTGCATAATTATTATACAAATTATGTTTATATTTGTGCAAATAATTTTTGTGTGAATTTTTTGAAAAGAAGAATATGGAACTTTTTTTACATGTTATAACTGAATGAAAATTATTCATTTTTAGTTAATCAATAATTTCAAGCTATTGCTGCAATTGAGTAACATTGAGTTTAGCAAGAACCAGAATTTAATGATATGTCATAAACTGTTATGTCTATAGAGCAAAGTAGTCACATTTGATTAATATTTTTAGAATGAATTATGATTAATATTTTTAGAAAGAAAATGAAAAGTGACAAAAATTAATATAAAAATTACATATGGTTAATAAACCTTTATTTTTTATAAATAGGTCACAAAAATATATTATTCAGGATAATTAGATTACTTTAAAAAATTTGATTATTAATTTGTTACATTACTTCTGTTTATAAATCACAGATAGATGAGAAGGATCCTCTTCCCAAAGCGATCTGTGTTCAATGTCTGGGTAAACTTGAATTTGTTTGTGATTTTCAAGAGGAATGTCTGCGTACTCAACAAGTGTTGCGTGATCAGTATAATCTTCCACCATTAACAGAGTCTGTAAGTCTTCTGTATATTTTTATCATTTGTTTGTCATAATGTGCTATTTTATAACAATTAATTCTTCTATCCTGTATCAGTTTCATAATATATCATAAGTATAAATTTAAATTCTATCAAGTAACAATAAAATATACATAAACTAAATATGTTAAAACAATATATGAGTAATGTATTTCACAAAATGTATTTTGTTATTTTTTACTTGTCAATAAAACTTATAATTTTAATACAACAATACTATTGAACATTTTTTGTGTAAAATTATTATGTATTTTTTAATTCATTATTGAAAAAGGAATATAAATAAATAATAAGTTAATGTAAAATATTTGTGTGAATTATAGTATTATAAAAACTTGAACAAAGAAATGGCTGAGTTTTTAATTGATTCTAAATTTATGCCTATTATCAAAATAAAGGCATATTTGTTTGCTTATGCTTATAATTTACTTTCTCTTTAGATAGAGGTAAAAGATGAAGAATCTGCATTGCTGGTGGGTACATCGTCGTCTGATAATAACAACAGTATTGAAAAAGATCTTAATTCCACTAGAAACAATCAAACTGAAGACATAGTCAAGGATTCACTAGAACAGCAGAAAAAGAGAAATACAGCTCCGAAGATTTTAAGAAGTCTTCGTAGTCAGCAACAAGCTTCCAAGTGCAATGATGAAATTGCAGGAAAAAATGTACAGACTCAAAGTACAGTATCATCACCGACTCGTTGGCTTAGAAGCAGGCAAACCGCAGATTCGTCTGCGGTAAACAACGAAAAGATTCCGATTGCAAATAGATTAAGGAGTCACGACAATGTGGAAACTAACATCAATAATAGTCGTTCTACAAATAATAATAGCAATAACGAAAATACAGATAAACAATGTTCAAAGCAGCAACAACAACAGGATTCATCGACGATTCAGTTACCGACTTCAGCTTTGAATAAATTGTTGACAATTGTTTCTAGCTCTCCCGATATCGAGGTTTCTGTGAAGGAGACAAGAAATCGGAATAACGATGCCGAAGATATTAGTTTTACTGTGGAATTGTGTAAGAAACAAAATGATGAGATATCGACAGCGCGAGCACGGGTTTTTCCTGATCAAGGCTATTGTCTAGTCGATACAGCAATCGTAGCTTTGCTGCAAAGCGAAAACAGAACAGAGGTGAACAGTATTGTCAATAGCATTCTTAGCAATACATCGTCGAAAAACAGTAGTGCTGTGGCAAAATTGAAAGATTTAGCGGAATTGGAACAGCGACTAGAAGCAACACAGAATCCAGAAGAGCTCTTTAAAATTGATGGTGAGGAGATTAAGGTAGATGATAATGTGGAGCATGTAGTAAATGGAACACAGAATGGTTATGCGTGTAAACTCTGTCAAAAATTCTATGAACGCCGAGATAAGTGTACGGTTCATGTGAAGACGCACCTCGGTATCAAGCAGTATACATGTGTCGTCTGCAACGCCAAATTTGTTTGCAAATCTGATGTGATGAAGCACATTCGATGTTCGCATACTAATCCTAGACCCATACAATGCCCTAAATGTCCTAAACGATTCAAATCCAAATTTTATCTAGCTGAACACGACAATGTTCATAAGGGTGTGCGACCGTACAGTTGTACAGACTGTGAACAGAGTTATCATCACAAGGTTTCGTTGCAGATCCATATGAAGTCACATTTACCACCGCAAAATTTGGCCTGCGAATATTGTGGCAAAGTCTTCCCATTTCGTACGCGATTACTCGGCCATATCGCAAGTGTTCATCTGAAAAAACGACGTAATTTTCGTTGTCGCTTTTGTTACAATCTTTACTCGAGTCTATCGGTGCTAAACGAACATATTAAAACTCGCCATGCGACTACATATACGTGTGATATATGTAGCAAGACTTTCAAAGTCGCTTCCAAGTATAAAGCGCACGTAATGCAGCACTCAAATCCTAAACCGTTTGTGTGCAATGTTTGCAATAATCGTTATGCTTCTAAAGCGTTTCTCAATGAGCATTTATTAAAGCATGAAGGTTTACGTAAACACATATGCCAAGAGTGCGGCGCGAGTTTTGCACAAGCGAGTCATTTGGCTGCTCATCGTCATGTACATGGAGAAAAGACGCACGCATGTCCGGAATGTGGTAAAAAATTCAATCGTCGTGACAACATGAAAGTGCACCGAAAACGGCATTTCGATGAAAAAAAGACTAGCAATCCTAGCAAACAGAAAGTTACATCCAACAATAACGATTTGACTGCTTTAACTACGTCTGTTAACGAGAAGTAATAACGAAAAATTCATAATAAACAATTACTGGAGAGGAGAAAAGACTATAGAGATCTATAAATCTCTCAATAGACTGGATCAGAGTTCGCAAATTAAAGATATTAAAATTGAATACTTAAGAAGAGTATTTTGAAGTTGCTCAAAGATAATAGTCTTTTGCGTATACACAATTGGTGCTTCAATGAATTCCCAATATCATTCCTAATGCTCTTGTCTTTAGCAGTACAACCGAACTCTCTCTTCTTCACCTATTCTTAACTTGTTGGGACCAAACACAAATCTCTATTCTTAAGCTGATGTTCGTAGTCTTATTTCAAGATCATCTTAAATAATATCTTGTCTTTGTAAAGATGGCCTCCCATTGTCAAAAGTTCTAAAACTTTTGTAGAAATTTCTAGAACTTTTTGAGGAAGAGCCAGAACTCTATTAATTAAATCGAAATTTTGACAATGGGGTACCAGCTTCATAGAGGTTAATATCTTAAGATGTTAACACAGTTCTGTGATTAATTTATGACATCTCAAGCTCAACAATGCACTTAAGATGGTCTTAAATAGATTGTAAGAGACTCGACTATGAATACTGACTTTAATCTTTTTCTTCGACTCCATTTTTATTTTAATAATACACAGAATGAAAATGTTGATCACGCTAGTGACAAGTAATGACAAATGGTACTTTATCATTTATTTTCTTGCTCTATGTATAATTATACATGGTGTCCCCGAACGTTTTTTTATTTTTTTTTTCACCTTTAGCTATGTCTATAACAGCATAAATACGAAGTTTATTAAAAAAGTTTTATTGCCGAAGAGAAACACTTGTACATTTAAGACTGGTTATCTCAAAACTTATGGAACATATTATAATCATTTTGATTTCATTTTAAAGATAATTGAATTTACTACAATTTTTGTTTCGTATTTTTTGTTTAAAAATGTATGAAATAATCATAGTTTTAGAGGTTTTTGGGCGTTAACTTAAGGAAGCATTTTTCAATCCGTATTTATAGGAAACTTGTTCAGTATTAAATTTTCTATATAAAATCAAAAAGATAGATAAAATTTCCTATAAGCCTGGCCAAAACGTTCGGGAATATCTTGTATATCTAGTATACAATATGTAAAATAGTGAATAAATAACTTAAGAAAATGTGTTAAAGATACAAAGATTCAGACTACTTCAAGGATAAATTTTTCATGTTAAAATGTACAAAGTATTTTTGAATATTATGCAATTTCAAGTAATAAATATTATATGCAATTTTACGACAAAATTTCTTTTTTACTTGAAGGATTCTATTTTTGTACTAAAATTATAAAACTTGTTAAAAACTAAAAAGAGCATGTGTGACAATGTGCCTTAAGAATATAAAGGTGTTAAGAGACTAGAGTGATTATTATGACAGTAAAACAATTTTTCTGTAAATTTTTTAGTATTATTTTTGATAGAAATTACATTAATTTTTTGTTCATAAATTATCTTCGGAATTGTTGCGATATTTGTCTTTTTTATATTTGAATAATTGGAATTGCCGAATTTTGGAATATTACAATACTTTAATCTTTTCATTCAAGCGTTTATATATCTACTTTATATAGTGAGTATTAATCTGTCATATACCGAAACGTGATGTATCTTAGCCTGTAATAATGCGCATCTTTTTAAAATTTTTCAAGAGTAGTAAGTTTTCGAGAAATATACATCATATTTTATAATATAGATAACGTTCAGCGAATTATGCCAAAAGTATGATTTCTCGAATAATTGTATAGTTTTATTATAAATTTTATAATTCAATGCGTATGTGTGCGTGCGCGCTAGTATGCATGTTACGCATGACATTAGAAAATAGGGCTTCCAAAGTTAATATTCTATAACAAGAGCGACGATATTTTCTATACGTCTTTACATGTATCTTATCCATAGAAAAGTTGTAACAGTTGCAACGATATTCAATTTTTTTAAGAAATTTATTTAGACATTTTACAATAATTGTTAACACCGTGTGACGGAATTTTTCATACACATCAAAAGTCGATATGTCCGTGAAAATAAAGATTAAATCAAGCATAGAGATGTATTTCATCTCGTGAGATCAAGTAATTTGTGTTCTATATGCACATTCAAAACTTAGAGGTCATTTTGACCGCACAGTGCAATTTGGTGATTATCCAAAAATCATATCTTTGTGTAATTTATCACAGAATTAAAATAGAGTAAAATGATGAAAACATTTTTTTAATTGAAGATCGATAAAAATTTTAAATTTTTTCTTCAAAAGTAATTATCACATTTTTTTTATTAATATTTACAAAAAAATTGTAGAAAGATTGAAAAAAAAGGAAAAATTTGATCCTGATATGCGCGAGAAATGACACGTTGATTTTTGTTATGTACTGTTTGAAAATGATGAGATTTTAAACACTTATAAAAATAGGTCACACAAAGTTATCCTCTTATTAACATTAAATAGTGTCATAAAAAGCACGAGAAAGTGAGTTTTCCTCTATAATTACTATATTATTATTTTCGTACTTGATGACCAATTATACGTAGATTTCTACGTATAATCGTGTATTTCTGTGATAATCATGTATTTACATGATTTTCAGAAAATTGCAAAAATTTATCTTGCTAATCGAAATAACTTCTTTAAACTCTCTCTCTTTAAATGTGCAAGTAACTTGATTTCACGAAATGACAATTTTTTCGTGTTGTATATATAAAAAGAATTATTTATGTTACATGGTGTGTTACACGATTATATTAAAACTAGAAAAATTGTTAGATATTTAAAATATTATATAATTTATAAAATGTGTGTATGTATTTTACACCGTATACAAAACTATACGAAAAAAGTAACAAGCAAGTGCCTTGAGCAAATCCTCGATGTCATGAGTTTATCTACAAAGACAAAATGGTTGCGATTGACAGCAGACTATATACTAAGTATTATGAATTGTTTTTAAGTAGAGTAAATGATAGAGCAATAAGAACAGATAGTTTAAGATAGCTATCAAGAATCATGATTTTTACTGTAAGATTATGAATTATTGTATAATTAGAATACTCATAAAATATTATGTGAGTTGGTATTTATAATAATTGCCTATATAAAAAATTTTCCTATAGTTTTACGAAGTAATCAGTAGTATGAGCTATTTTGTACGTATATACATAATTAAAAGATAACATGTATGTATAATCAAAAATTAATACTCTTCTTGGTTCATTGAAGACGTACATGTGTTTATTACACATAACAGATAAGTGATTTTACACAAACGTGCGCGTGCGTATTTATTTATAAAGAATTTTTATGATAAAAAAACTTGTTTAATGGGATTCCACCATATTACCTTAATAAAGGTTTAATACTTTTGGGACATCTGTGGTTTTGTTTTATTCAATATTCAAGTTTTTTTAAATTACATATTGATATTTTTTAAATGTAATTTTGTTTAATATTTTATTGTTCATTATACTTTATGAGGAAGTGTAAATTAATTACATAATCAAATTTGAACAATAAATTAAACCACGGACAAGTGAGAATAAATAATTGCACGATAATCAGTGTGTCGTAGCTATTACATTATAGATTTAAAAATAGGGTATTCCTAGACTTTTTTTTACATTTATAAAATTTTACTTAAGAGAATTATATAGAAAATAACACTTTAGATATTATTATATAAAATATTTATTTTCTATAAGATGCACGTATATGGTTTAATGATTAAAGACAAAATTGTAATTTACAGTCGCACTTGTAATTTATTTGCACATAAAGATAGTATACTTTTGTAAAAACTTTTGCAAATGTTATGACTAAGCTGAAAAATCTTCGTACAATCCGTATTTGAAAGGAAAAAACATACTCCTAAAAGTTACTAATTTACATAAAATTTTGAAGATTACATTGTCCAAAATGCAAAAAGATTAAATAGATTTTACAATAATACGAATTTATTACGTTCATTATTTATTACTTATTCTAAGCTTTTTATTTAATAATACATAAACATTTTTAAAAAATTAAATCAAAATTTATCGAATCAATTAGACATTTATAAAGTAATCGTCTAATCCAATTAAAAATAATAGTATACTTCTATATTTATGATAATCCATACAGTTTTAATGTTCTATCCATGCTAGTAGACGCGATATATTGTGCATGCTTTCCGAAACGAACGCCAGTGGCAGCGGCTGTGTGATCGTTTAGGACTTTTAATTCCTGCCATTGTTTACAAAGATACACCCTAAAACAATACAACATATATAATATAACTTTAAATTAAATATATCTCATGGCAAATTTAATTATTACTAAAATAATAAATTAAATATTAGTAATAAATAAATATTATTAAAATATGTGATACTGCAATTGAGACAATGGGCGCCTT
>NW_017280287.1:85320-88412 GCF_001594065.2 Cyphomyrmex costatus
AATAATAGCGAGCGCTCACTCAACTGTTGAATTCGCTGAACGCTTCAAAGACACTTTGTTTTTATATATATATTACTAATAAAAATTTACTAATTAATATATAATTAATTCTTTATTATATTAAAATATCAACTTTCTAATAACTCATAACTATCAAGGACTAATAAATTAAGATTATGTAATTAACATGGAATATACTTTATCCCTTTATCCTTTCATTATTTATTTGATTTATTCAGTGCTCTAGTTTAATTTATTATTGTTCATCAACATTTTACCTGACATCCGTTCCTGCCACGGCCAAATAAGTTCCACTTTGATCAAAGCAAATATCCTTCACTTCATAAGATTCCTCTAATTGTAATGTCTTAAAGTTCTTCAATTTCCTCAAATCCCAAAGCTTGACACATGAATCTTCCGCAGCTGTTGCCAAGTAATATCCATTCTCAGAAAAACTAATCGCTGTAATTATGCCAGTGTGTCCCGGAAAGTTTGCTACATTAGATTGTTCTTTTAAATCCCAGATTTTCACCTGAGAATCTGCTGTGCCAGTGCCAAAAATCAAACCATCAGGATGGAATTGCGCAGTTGTCAATGGTTGTCCTATTTGTCCTGCAATCTAAACAATCAAGTATATGTGTATGAAAACAAGAGGCAGCAACTGATTATTTTATTTTTGAAAGAAATGGTAAAGAAGTACTATTATGAAATACATGCCATCATAAAACTTCTTTCAATTCATAGACAGACACATTTCGTTCATTTTATGACGTCACGTCTAACGTACTAAAAACAATACATTTCGCCTAATTTCGTTTATTTTTTATAACCTTTATTCAATAAGACCGATCATGAACACGCTGAGCATTGTGAGCGTGAATTAAATTGTAGTCTTTCTGATTAAATAAGATATATTAATTGAAAACATACTTTAGTTAATAATCTGCCGGTACGTATATCCGAAAAAGCCCAATGCTGATCTAGAGAGGAACTCAGTAGATAATCGCCAGTTGGATGTAGAGATAATCCAGTCACAGGTGCATCATGAGCTTTCAATAACAATGTTGTTTGACTGGTAGCAACATTCCACACACGAATTGTAGTATCGGGTGATGCAGTCATCACTACATCCTCTTCTGGATGATAAATAACTCGTGTAACCTAAGGGATAATTTTAAAAATTAGTATGTTTTGAAGGAAGAATGTTTAATAAAACGACAATTTAAATTATGATTGTATACTTTTTTTGTGTGCCCTTTGAGAATTGCTACCACTTGCTCAGTATCCTTATTAAAAACAGTGGCATTCTTGTCGGCACCACCTGTTAAAATTTTGCTAGTATCTGCACTGTGAATATCAAGTGCCAGAATTCCAGGCACACTGGCAGAGTGAAGTCCCTAAAATTAATATAATTAATTATTTTCAATATTAATAATTAATTCATGTTTTTTTTTATTTGTGTGATATTAAAAATCTTCAGAATTATGTAATAATTATTATTAAATATTATTAAAATAATACTTATAAATGCAGCTCTGATTATATATTTAAAAATAGATATTTGTAACAATCCTTAATAGTGACGCAATAAATTTTGAAAGTTTTATAAAACTTAAAAGCTTACAGGATGTGATGCAAGAGTTTGGAATGACCGGATACTGTCCTGAGGCATAAGGTCTTCTGGTACTGACCGTCCACGCCGTTTTCGCTCTTGTGTAAGAACAGTTGCTCGCTCTTGAAGTTTCTGTATCACATCTTCAGTGATACCAGCTTGTTCCATTGGTTGTGTTGCTATACCACCAGCTTCTACTGCCACAGCCTAACAAAGAATATATAATTTATTAAGAGAATTATGAATATATTTACAATTTATAATATACATAAAATAAAAAACAAATAAATATTTGCTTTTATATGTATATATTATACACATACATAAAATAAAATAAAATCTACATAAATTTATTAAGATTATTAAATATTTATAGTACAATAATCAAATAATGATAACATACTGGTTGTGGGATTGTAGCCTGAACAATTCCAGCTTGTGGCTTGAGAGTGGCCAGGGCCTCTCTGGCAGCTGTAACTTCTTTAGTTAATCTAGCAATCACACGGCAAGCTGCATCATGTTGATATAAAGCATGAGATAGTTCCTGCCTTGCAGTCTGAAGTTGCTGTCGTAATGTAAATGAATGCAACATAACAGCATCCCACTCATCTTGCATAATTTTTAAAATTGCTGGAATAGAAGTCGCACTAGGTGGTTTTGGCTTAACAATTGGAGTTGCTGTAACAGTAAAGATTATAAATTATATAAAAATAATTAGTAAAAAAAATATAAATTTTAAAGAGTACCTTTGATATCAATAAGCTGTTCAATGGCAAGTTCTTTGCCATTAATAGGATCTACTCCATTTTCAGTTATATATTTTTCTATGAGACGTCTTTCAAATACTGAACCAGAAATAGGAGATACTACTGGATGCTCTGGTACTTCGTTAGAAACTAAAAATTTTAGAAATAATTTATAACAATCTTTATTACATCTCGAAATTTTATTGTATTATAATTTAAATATATGAATTATATTTTTTTAAATATTATTATATATATCTATATAATTTGCTTTCAAAAAGTTTTCTTTTAATTAACAGACCATCTTATTATCATAAGTACATTATAAGACCAGATCACACATTACACATAGTAACACATTCTCATGTTCGCTAGTAAAACAGTAAAGCATTTTTAGGTTATGTTAGTTGACTTTACCGGTTTAAAATTTATTTCTTCAATAATGTAATTTTCTGTTAAGTGTCATAGTGTAAACTTGCGTGTAAATGTAAATATCACATAAGAATGGTCAAAATAAAACAAAAACTAACACCTTTATGATTTATGTTCTCAAAAAACAAATATATAATACTCACTCGCACAAGATAGCGCCATTTTCTCGACTTAATGGTCTGTACTCAAAACGCGTTTTTATTGATATGAGCTTAAAGCTATATCCACACAACTCTTGCATTAATCGCATAAACTAGAGACCTAGAAAACAGAGATGCGTCATTGAAGGGTATGGCTTGATT
>NW_017280288.1:0-30106 GCF_001594065.2 Cyphomyrmex costatus
CAAAGGTTGAAATTTATTGGTTTTTCTATTTTGTGGTTAGGTAATCGTTTTAATTTAGGAAGGTATCTATTTTGTCCCCTTCAAAGTAATCCCCCTCAGATATTATACACTTGTGCCAGCGCTTTTTCCAATCCTCGAAGCACTGTTGATATGCGCTTTTTGGAATGAGTTCTTCCAGCAATGCGGTCTTTATCTCCTCAATCGTGGCAAATCTCCGTTCTTGGGTTTTTTCAGTTTTGGGAACAAGAAAAAGTCGCAGGAGGCCTGGAAGTCTGTGAATACGGTGGCTGAGGCATGATTATAAGATTGGTTTTGGCCAAAAATTACGAATAAGCAGCGACGTGTGAGCTGGTGCATTATCGTGATACAATATCCATGACGGGTTGTTCCACAATTCCGGGCGATTTTTTCGTATTGCTTCACGCAAACGGCGCATAACTTCAAGGTAATATTCCTTATTGACCGTACGACCTTGTGGCAAGAACTCACGATGCACCACGCCATTGTAATCGAAGAAAACAGTGAGCAAAACCTTCACATTTGACCTCCAAGGCTGGCATCGTCATTAACATCTTCTCTACCTTCTATGAAGAGCTTGTACCACTTATAAACACTTTTTTTGCTCAAAGTAGACTCGCCAAATGCCGCAATCAACATTTGAAGTACGTCAGAGCACTTAATTTTATTTTTCACACAAAACTTAATACAGATTCTTTGATCCATTTTTCTCGATAGCAAGAAATCGCCAAACACACCGAAACACGTCCAACCTTTATATCTGTGAAAAACAAACTAAACATGCAAAACAATTGATAATATCAACATATGTTGGAGACATGTGTATCAACATAACAAAAAAAAATTCAAAAATCGAATGTACGTAGCCCCCGAAATTTGAAAAGACACCCTTTTTTTTAACGCACCTCGTATGTGAAAAATACTTAGGTACAGTTCATGCTGAACGTGAGAATCTATGCTGATTGAAATCGTTTGAGTAACTGATGCAATAACGTTGCACGAACCGCTTTTAAACTGTACCCCCTCCAACGTTTTTTAAAATGCAGCGTTTGCAAATATGCAGCTGCAGCATTTTTGCAAAAGACATGTCCAGTGATGAAATCATTAGTGTAATTTAATATTTTTAAAATGCAGCGTTTGCTGATATGCAGCTGCAAAATTTTGCAAAAGACACGTACGGTGATGAAATCATTAGTGTAATTCAATATTTTAAAATGCAGCGTTTGCAAATATACAGCTGCTAAGAAAGAATTTTGCACAATACAGATTTTTAGACACGTACGGTGATGAAATAATCAGTGTAACTCGATATTTTAAAATGCAACGTTCGCAATTTCTGTTTAAGATTTTATGCAAAAGACACGTCCGGTGATGAGAGCAGTAATGTAATTTGATACAAATGCGACGTTGCCATATTGCACATTTAACAGTTGCGAGATGCGACGTTGCCGAATAGATTAATATAAAACGCAAAGATTTAGACGCATGGCGTCATTAGTCAATCAAGCGACATGGAGCGAGATTTAATAGAGCAAGCTACCCTGCTTGATACCAGAGAAAAGTACATCGCGTGGGAACAGCGGTGCGACAAATTCATAGAATCTCTGGAAGAACAGAGTCGGATCAAACGCCCGCGATTATCGATCGGTAGTAGACAATCAGTGATCGCCTGTATCGCGCGGCTCGAGAGTTTGAAAGATTCAGTGCGCGGACGATTCGTGTATGTGGGCGCCGGTTATGGACTCCGATGGCGCGAGATAGAAACGGCGTTCGAAAGCCGTATTTTGACGACAGCGGTGATAAACTCTAATCACATCGAGCCCCGCCGATTCCTCGAAGACGCGAGTGAAATTGTGCTCGAGCGTGTGCAGTGTATTATGCGGAGATATGACTCTATAAAGATAAATACAGTATTTAATGGTGAATTCGTAGCGGGGGATAAACGCGCGAACAAGAGCATCGCAACTAGGAACTATGAAATATATCGATGCACCGATCAGCGCGAATGGTACGTGTCACGCGTCGTCGAGCCAATCCTGGCATCGCTCGAAGAGTTTCAAGAACGCGATAGCACTGTCGCGTATATTGAACTTGACTGTTAACGCGAATAAACTAAATCCTCTGCGCGCGGGATGTCACATCAAACTCCCGGAGGAAATTATGCTGAAGAGAGCGGTGATCAACGTGCAGTCCAAAGACAATGCTTGTTTTGCATGGTCAGTAGTTGCCGCTCTGCATCCAGCCCAAGAAAATGGTCACAGAGAATCTTCATATCCGCACTACTCATCGGTACTAAATCTTACGGGTATTGAGTTTCCGATGACGTTGAATCAAATTAAAACATTTGAAAATCTAAACGATCATTTACGTCAACGTCTACGCCATCGAAGATGGGATCGTACCGATACGACTCGTCGACCGAAAGAGAAACAAGCACGTGAACCTCTTGTACGTGGAGGATGACATCGAGGGACATTTCACACTGATCAATAACTTATCACGCCTTGTGAGATCACAAATTAGCAAAAAGAAGAACAGGAAATACTTCTGCGATAGGTATGGTATAATTAATAATAATAATAATAATATATATATATAAAATATTAATAATAATAATAATAATAACAGTAACAATAGTAAATAATAATAGTAATATTTTTTTTTTTTTTTTTTACACAGCGTCGACTGTGGAAAATTAAACGATTGTGCGATAAGGCTACCGAGCGAGGACGACAAGTGGCTCAAGTTCAAGAACCATTGCAGGAAGGAGCGCGTCCCATTTGTGGTCTATGCCGATTTGGAGTGCGCATTGGAGAAAACGGATAAGGAGCCTACATCATCCACGTACACGTACCAACATCACGTCTTCAGTATCTGGTATTACGTTTATTGTTCCTATGATAGCTCACTGTCAGGCTATCGATTTCACCGCGATAATAATTGTATATCATGGCTCGCGGACAAATTAAAAAATTTAGCACATAGTGTGCCATCTGTAATTTCGACCAATGTTCCCATGAATTTCACGCAAGATGACTGGCGAAAATTCAATAGCGCCACGCACTGTCATGTATGCGAGAAACCGTTCGCGAAAGATGATAAGCGGGCACGCGATCACTGCCATCTCACCGGGCGATATAGAGGTCCAGGGCACACAAATTGTAATTTAAATTATAAGGATTCGCGTTGCATACCCGTAGTCTTTCACAATTTAACCGGTTACGACGCTCATTTCATTATCAAGGAAATTGCAACCGCGTACAAAGGACGCGTAGATTTATTACCAATAACTAAAGAAAAATATATTTCATTCACTAAACACGTTGATGATACTATAGATGATAAAAAAATTGTATACAATTACGTTTCATAGATTCATACAGATTTCTCGCTTCTAATTTAGACAAATTAGGATCTTTTCTCAATAAAGATAAACAGCGAGTACTGCGACGCGAATTTTCCCATTTATCGGAAGAAAATTTTAATCTTTTAACTCGAAAAGGTATCTTTCCGTATGTATAATAATTAGTCAAACTTTCATTATTCACTTCACGTTCTCATAGTTTAAGGCATAAGCTACGTATTATTCACCGTCCGCGAGGATTGTATTCACGGCATGCACGGTCTCGCGTCATGATCGCATGTCTAGTTGCTTTCGGCGCGACACGCATTACTAGAGAGGGCGTACAGAGCTCTCGTGTACGTACAGAGGGAGTACAAGTCCGTTTTCCGTTACGACAACAACGAAGTTTTTCGAGAGCATTCGACGTGTGATTTCCTTCGCTCCAACACAATTTTGTATCCCAGTGAACGGCAATAAATTTAATGTGAAATAAGAGGAAGTCAATTACTTTCCTCGACCACATCGCTACTGACGGATTACCCGGTGGCACGTGTGACAGACATATGTTCGTGGCGTCTCATTCACCGTTTATTCAACACCGTACGAGTATATTGATTGCAGTGAAAAATTGAATGAATCGTGCTTGCCGCCTTGCGAGTCATTTTATAGTTCATTGACGCCACGGTATCCGAGAGCGATTACGCGCACGCAGTCAACGTGTGGCAGCGGTTCTCCATCCAAACGCTCGGTGAATATAGCGACCTGTATCTAAAAACAGATGTATTGTTGTTGGCCGACGTCTTTGAAAATTTCCGCGGCAGTTGCGTCGCGAGTTACGGGCTCGACCCCGCATACTATTACACCTTGCCTGACTTTAGATGGGATTTTGAAGCATACAGGTGTAAAATTTGAATTGCTTACAGACATTGACATGGTCATGTTTGTCGAGCGCGGTATACGCGGTGGTCTGAGCCAGTGCTCAAACAGGTACGCGCGAGCCAACAACAAATACATGCCATCGTACGACCCATCGAAACAGTTATCATATTTAATGTATTACAATGTCAACAACCTCTATGGCTGGGCAATGTGTCAACCATTGCCATATGCCGACTTTCGATCGATCGACGACGTGCAAAATTTCGACTTTTCGACCATCGCGCTAGATTCACCTACGGGCTATATTCTCGAGGTAGACTTGGAATATTCGCAACATCTCCACGACGTCGCACACTGACCTACCGTTCTGTCCAACGCGAGAGAAACCGCCCGGCAAGCGCGATGAGAAGCTTCTCGTGACGTTATGGGATAAGCAGCGCTACGTGATTCATTATCGCAACCTGCAGCAGTGTACTCGTCACGGCCTCCATATCGGAAAGGTTCACTGTATTTTGCAATTCACACAATCTCCATGGCATCGTGATTACATCGAATTAAACACAAAATTTAGAACATTGGCAAAAAACGATTTTGAGAAAAATTTATATAAACTTATGAATAACGCAGTATTTGGCAAAACCATGGAGAATGTGCGCGATCGCGTTGATGTAAAACTGTTGACAAAATGGAAAGGCAGATACGGTGCTGAAGCAATGATCGCGAAACCCAACTTTCACAGTCGTAGCGTTTTCTCGGAGAATCTGGTCGCGATAGAACTGCGTAAGCTCGAAGTGAAGTTCGACAAACCGATATACGTGGGTATGTGCATCTTCGATATATCTAAAACGTGTTTGTATGAATTTCACCACGAATATATGGCACCGCTGTTTCGCGATAAATGCAAAATTATGTATACCGATACTGATAGCCTCATATATCATGTAAAGTGTGACGACGTATATAAAATTATAAAACGCGATATCGATAGATTTGGTACGAGCGATTACTCTGTCGACAATCCATATCGTATTCCACTCGCAAATAAAAAAGTTCCAGGTTTTATGAAAGACGAGAACAGCGGTGCCATCATGACTGAATTCGTCGGGCTTAGAGCGAAAATGTACGCTTTACGTGTGCACGGAAAGAAGGATACGAAAAAGGCAGAGGGTGTCAAAAGTAACGTTGTGGCAAGATCCATAATGTTTGATGATTACACGCGATGCTTAAACGACGCTATTGAAATGACGCGCAGACAATCGTGCATCAGATCGAAATTGCACGAGGTATATACGATATCGGAAACAAAAATCGCTCTAAGTCCGCATGATGATAAGCGGTATATCGTATCAGGTTCTACCGACACGCTGCCATGGGGACATTACCGGTGTAAATAAAACGTATCTTGTATGAATAATAATAATATTGAATATGTATAACATGTATAAAATGTATAATATATGTAATATATCATATGTAATATATAATATGTAAATATATTTGTAAAGGATATTTAATATATTTTAATATATAATATATAATTTATATAATGTATAATTTTTATAATGTATAATTTATAATTTTATAATACATTATCTTTATGAATCCACGAATTGTGTGATTTGTCAAGTCCCAACCATTTCACATAAACCTCGTTTCCCCTTTTGCGCTTCACTTTTTCAACGAGATACACATCGGGATTAGCGACGCGTTCGTATTCATAGAAACCTCCAGCTATGAGCTCACCGCGGAAATCCTCCAGTAGGTACGTCACTGGATTAGTTTGCTGCAATTCAATAATTTTAAAGACCTCCGTGGTCCAATTCGGTGTAAAACCTTTTTCAAATATTGTCTTGAATTTGTTATGCGTACCGCATCGCCCACTTTGAATTTTGCGGGACCCGCTATCTTTGTCGCACTATACACCGTGCCCAGGTGTCTTTTGGCGATCGCGGGAGTTACGTCAGCGGGTCGCATGCCGATAGTGCGATGCTTACGCGCATTGTAATCCGACACGAGACGCAGCAGCATTTCGATCCATTTATTCAGTTTCCGTGTATGTAAACTGTTTCCACATGTCATTCTTCAATGTACGATTGAATCGTTCGACGACCGATGCCTTCATTACGGAATACGTAGAATAATGATTGATGTTATGCTTCTTCAAGAGTTTCTGCACATCCGAGTTGTAAAATTCCTTTCCTTTGTCAGTCTGCAAATTTTTCGGACATCTTTGGTCATCTCGAATTATCTTTGCAATTACCCGCGTCGCGTCGTTCTTGACTTTGAGCGGCATGGCCCATGCATGCTTACTCAGCACGTCGATGACAGTGAGAATGTAGTGATAACCTATGTTGAAGCGCGTATTGGAGATGCAAAGATCTCTCTACGCGCTCCTAGTAGCGGCCGGTAGAAGCTTCGCTAGTCAGACACCTTAAGGTGCCTTTTCACGAGCTGCTGAAACTGGCCATTCCAGCGACAAAAAAGGTCATGTGAAAACTATTGTCGCAGAATTGTTACAGTGACAACTTTTTACATGAAATAGGGGTAGAAGGATTAAAATTAAAAATTGAGTGACTGATTTCGTGAATGTTTTTCACGAAAGTGTCATCCACTATGAGTTCTGAAGAACCACTCGATCGTAACGGACGCGTTTTGGATCGAGTCACCGAGTGCTCATTTTTGTATATTTTTCAAAGTGAGTCCACACAACGCGGCAGCACTATCAAATAGCGTCACATAGCGTTTGAACGTTTGACGCTTGTAGTTGAAACTGTTTAAACTACAAAATTTCAACCGCTAAAATAAGAGCGACAGATCACGACAGGTCTGTCGCTTCAATTGTTTATTTTAGCAGCACGTGAAAATGTACCTTTATACGTGCTATAATGGAAAATAATAAAGTAAAATCAAAAAGAAATACTACATAATGTTTTGTGACACAATACCATAATTATAAACAGAAGGTCTATAAGGAGAATGTAAAATGTGTATAGGAGAATGTAAAATAGTTTATTTCTTCGATCGGTGCTAATAAATTTTCAAGATATCGATACTTTAGTTGTTGCAGAGATTTTGAATAAACGTATACGTTTTCGAAGCGTACGCCGTTCGGGTTCTCCAACAAACTTATCAGTACATTCGTCTTGCCGCAATTCGACGGGCCGCAAATGATTGCGAGAATAGAACTCGGTAGCATGTTGCCATGCTTGCGCATCTCTTATTGGTTTGCACTTTACCGTCAAGATTCGTTACCTTGATAGTTTGCGACTGGCGCACAAACCGCATATTTTCTCGTTCCTCAGGAAACTGGAAACAATGTCGCGAGTGGGTCTATTTATAGAGTCACGTAGAGCGTAATTGCTCAGTAATCAAAATGTTTCTCATCGTGTCGAATGATTTAACCTCTAAAGAATTGGAATATATATCGAAAATTGTTCTAATGCGAGAGTTTGAGAATTGTATAGATCTGCTATGGGATAGACTACCTGAGCATATACGAGTCGATTCGGAGGTACAACAACACCGTCGGTGTCTGAAGTATTACAATTTGCCGAGTCAGCAAACGCATATCGACGATCCAGTGCCGTTGATAAAGAATTGTAGCGAATGCCGTCGAGAGGCAGAGGTTTGTTAAATAAAGCGATAAACGCGCTTCCTTTCGAACTGCACATTCCCGGTTAACAGTTTTGTGGACCGGGGACGCGTTCGGAGAAACGATTAGCTAGAGGCGACCTAGGTATTAATCTATTGGACACGGCGTGTCGCGAACACGATATAGCGTGTTCGCACAGCAACAATCTCACTGAACGGCCGCGGCTGATAATATACTTGCTGAAAAGGCGCAGAAACGCATTACCGCGAGAGATTCGTCTCTCAAAGAAAGAGCCGCCGCCACAGCTGTTTGGGCGACTATGAAGGCTAAAACAAAGATGGGTATGGGCTTGAAAAGGCCTAGGAAGAGAAAGAGGATACTTCTGATAGCGAAACGCGGTGGTATCCTGCCTGTTCTTCCGCTGCTGGGCGTCCTCGGGTCGTTGGTTGGTGGAGCGGCGGGAGTCGCCAAGGCTGTAAATGATAGCAGAGCAGCGAAGCGTCAGCTGGAAAAAATGCAACGTCATAATCGCGTCATGGAAGGTCACGGTGTTTATCTCGCTCCCTACAAGCGTGGACGAGGAGTAGTAAAAAGAAAAAAAACGATGAGACGTTAAAAATACCAACGGGTGTAACTACCAACATGCAACTGCTACAACTTGCAAAACGTATGCGCATTTCGTATTTCAGAGATATCTTTATGCGTACGACATTACCGGTGGAAGGAGTACGTCGAAACGAGAGCGGTATCGTCAATCTAGACAACGCTGAGGGACCCGGTACGCATTGGGTAGACATTTACATTTGAGACGATTGAAGAAATTATCGAATCAAATAAAGAGTCTAATTCAACAGATATTTGTAACTCAAATGTAAAAGATAATCTATCTAAATCGTAGAAATCTCTAAAAAGGAAAAGGACTGAAATTGTTATTCTGAAATGTTATTGAAATTCCTTTACTGTTTAATACGATATGCTCAATTAAATATTTTATTCGAGATGGAATTTTTTTTTGGGGAATTTGACAATTTTTCAGCATATAATTCTATTAGCTCCTCTTCTTCGGAATCGTCATCAGACTCGATAGCACTCAAGAAGAACGTTTTATATAATGTAATAGCACCTATTGTACAATTTTCCATTGTACTTTTTAACTAAAAATTAATAATATTAAATAAATTAATAGAATTATGTTGCTTTTATTTTGAATAATTCTCTCTTAATAAAATTTATGCATGTATTTATTACTTGCTTTTTTACATTAATATATTGTTATATAGAATCAGTAATGTAAATAAAAAAATGTATATAATCACTTACCAAGTTCAAACTATTCTTTTATATCATCTATAAAATATATTATTATCTATCAAATATTTATATTATTATCTATTAAACTATTCTTCATATTATTATCTTTATATGTATTAAAGTTCAAACTATTCTTTATAATTTATATTATTCTATTTATCACAGTTAAATACGGAAGTGCTAAAATGGCGTGAGACATAATAATAACCTCAAATCATATCATCATATGGTTCTTATAGGTTGCGTAGGCATAAATAGGCTTCTCTGCGCATGTCGGACGAAATTGACCGCAGTCTCGAGTGCGGCAAAAAGTTGTAGTCTGGGTGTTTTTCTAAACCTATTCTGAACGCGCGCGCGCGATCTGGGTGAAACGTCTGGACGAAACATCCGGTCAAATCGAACGCTTTTAGGTAAAAAGTTGTCGTCCGGGCGTTTATTCTGAACGCACCCCAGTGGGGGCCGGACCGCGCCCGGAGGGCGGAGGGATCGCGCCCGACAGACCTCGCGACGAGGGAGGACCGCGCGCGTTAGCTTACCGCGTTCGGAGATCCCCGCGCCTGGCGGCTATTGACCCCGCGGCGGACCCCGCAATTCTTTCCGCGCAAATTTCCCACTACGTCAGCACCTGTGACGTTATTTTCCTCCCCGTCATCCCTCTGCGACGTCACCTTCCCCTTCCGTGACGTCATACCCCTCGACACCCCCTCCCCTCCCGTGACGTCATGCCCCTCCCCTCCCGTGATGTCATACCCATCAACGTCATACCCCTCGCCCTGTGACGTCATTCCCCTCCCCTCCCGTGATGTCATACCCCTCTCGCCTTGTGACGTCATCCCCTCCCCGTGACGTCATACCCCCAAAACAAGGTGACCAATACATGTTCCCCTCCGAACCAAACAATTTCTTCCTTAGACATTTTCGCGTATCATTAACGGTAACAGAGACATTACCTTGTAACAGAGTTACTGGGACACCCTGTATATATCTATAAGAGTGGGTGCTGCTGGTCAAAAAACCATTTGGGCCAGTTTCACCAACGTCAATTACTTAATCGAATGTGAAATTGACCAATCACATTTGCTGTTTAATAGAACCATCTTTAAAAACCTACATAATATTATCCTTATTTACTTAATTCTAATGACATATATCATTTGTATAAAAGATTTGATATCAATAGTCGGCGCCAAGTTATTCTACCTTATTACTTACTTAATTTTAATGACATTTATCATTTATATAAAAGATTTGATATCAATAGTCGGCGCCAAGTTATTCTACCTTATTACTTACTTAATTTTAATGACATTCATCATTTGTATACAAGATTTGATATCAATAGTCGGCGCCAAGTTTAATTCTACCAAATTAAAAAATAAAACACAAGTGGTACCTTGAATCTTTAAGAACCCATATAGTACTATTACTTAAATTCTACTAAATTAAAAAGTAAAACCCATGTGGTACTATCTTTATCTTCATACAATGAAACCTAAGTATATGCCTTTGTATTCTTATTAAAAGATCTTCCTATTCGAAACCAAGTGATTTAATTCTTCTTTAAAAAAATTATATCACAATTAATTTAAAAACAAAATAAAAAAAATTTATTCAAATAGAAGAATTTTTATGTAAAAACACTTTGCGCTACTAGAGGGAATAAGAAAAACAATGAAAACTATCTATAAAAGCTATAATATTATTATTTAAATTTAATTATTTAAATTGTGTTTTACTTTTTAATTTGGTAGAATTTAACTTGGCGCCGACTGTTGATATCAAATCTTTTATACAAATGATAAATGTCATTAAAATTCAGTAAGTAATAAGGTAGAATAACTTAGCGCCGACTATTGATATCAAATCTTTTATACAAATGATACATGTCTGTATGAATCTCGCGCTAAATGTTACCGATCAGACTCGATCGCATTCGTATAGTTCATGCGTGGCGCTGGCGTACTGTAACGAAGAGAGTAGGGAGAGTAGTAGAGTAATGTGTAAGCAACCGGCAACAACGGATCGTTGCAATCTTTCACACGAATAAAGAGATTTTCAAAAGCACACAACGTGACTTTTTTCCGTACATCAACACGGGATTCACGGTAAATTGGTCCTTCGAGCCGGATATACACTTGTTGGCCGCACGAGCTAACTGTCGTCGCATTCAATTAGACAACGTTCAAGAGGGTAAGCATCGAGGATTGTGGAAGCACATCACACTACTTCTTCATCGCGATATTGGGAATTCTTGAGCATCGATAACCACTAACGATCTCAAGTAAAAGTCGAGAAAGCTTGAGACGGCATACTGTCCATACACATCCGTCGACGTCTCTCAGGTGAGATCGAGGATTGGGTTCCGGTAAGGAGAATCGCCATTTTCTCTTTTGCAACAAAGACTGCCATATTGTCAGGCGACGCTAACGGCCATTTTTTTTTTATTCTGCGACGAGAACTGCCATCGTTCGCTTTGGCCGAGAATCATCAACAGGCTCACGACACTACATAAACGCTATCGTCACATCATATCGCTGCAGTCGGTAATTTTGTGTACGATATCAAGGTTGGTAATTTCGCGATACAATGTCGAGTTTAGATTCGTTGAAACGTGAGCGAACGACGCTCAAAGCACGCGCGACTAGATTTAAGACATTTGTCGACAATTATGCACACAGTCTTGAGAATAGGTTACTGTTAGAAGCGAAACTTGAGAAATACAATGAGCTGTGGAGTAAGTATTAAAAGATCGCAATTCAAACGAAAATCGACGAACTTCTTCCTGAAGCCAACTACGCGGAACGGGAAAGGTTCGAAGAGCTGTTCTTCATAGTGCAAGCTGCGGCTCGATCGAAGCTAGCGCAAAATACTAACAACACGACAAACAACCAAGTAGCTGTACAAAACGTGAACGTAAATCAAACACCAGTGCGATTGCCCGTGATTTCTTTGCCGACCTTTAGTAGAAATTATGAGCAGTGGCAGCAATTCTATGATACGTTCCAAGCACTAGTACACAACAACGTTCAATTAGATTCAATTCAAAAGTTTCATTATCTGAAATCTGCACTGTCAGATTCGGCTGCTCAAGTTATACATTCATTGCAAACAACTAACGAAAACTATCCTATTGCACTTGAATTATTAACTAAGCGATTTCAAAATTTACGGTTAACTATACATTATCACGTTAAAGAACTGTTCGATATCCCTCCAATTCCAAAAGAGTCGGCAGAGATGTTACGAGCATTATCAGATGACTTTCAAAAACATTTACGAGTGTTGCAGCAACTAAAAGAACCTGTCGACAAATGGGATACTCTCATAATTTATCTAGTTACGAGAAAATTGGATCCCACGACAAAGAAGGAATGGGAGCTGAAGGTGGCTCAGGAAAAATTGTCAACTATTAAACAACTTATGGGATTTCTTGACACACGCTGTCAGTTCCTTGAATTTCTTCACCCGGCGCACGGAAAGGTTTCTACGCAGAAGCCAAATCAGGTCAAAGCAAACAAGAATCAAGGTACAAGTCTTGCGCACGTGGTGGCAGGTGAAGCAGTCGAGTGTGCTCTCTGTAAGCAGGCACATCGAATATTTGCATGTAAAATTTTTAAAGAATTGTCATTAGAGTCACGGCGTAACGAAGTGCGGAGATTAAATCTGTGTTACAATTGCCTAGCACCGAATCGCACAGTACAAAACTGCACTTCTCGCACGTGCAGGCACTGCTCAAAGAAACATCACACACTGCTTCACGCGGACGAACGAGTCAATAACTCCAACAAAGGCTCAACTGTGTCAAGCGATTCGTCCGAGAAATCAAGCAACGCGAATAAGCAAGCATGCGAAAAATCGGTTGCAACTTCTGTAACTATGAAATCAAGTTGTCTTAATCAAGTCAACCCGGAAATTCTTTTGTCGACAGCGATGGTGTACATTCGGGATGATGAAGGTAGATGGCACAAGGCACGCGCTTTATTGGATAACAGGTCGCAATCTTTCATTACTAAAGCTTTGTGTCAACGATTGAAACTTAATGTTAATAAAAGTATAAAACATATGATATCATGTCTTAATGTGTCTGAAACATCAATTGTTGAAACGACTCAGACTAGTATAGCATCTACGAAGACGACATACGAAACAGACGTTAACTTACTCATCGTCAATCAGATCACACGATCCATTCCTACTAAAACTATTAGTATCAAATCCGTGAGTCTTCCTCAATGCCTAAATTTGGCAGATCCAACGTTTTATAAACCACAAACTGTTGACTTATTATTGGGAGCAACGATCTTCTGGGACGTTCTCGAAACCGAAAGGATCCAGTTGGGAGCTAAACAACCCATGTTGCAGTCAACGAAGCTGGGCTGGATATTATGTGGACAAGTCGGATCATCAAACGTTTCGCAATTTCACAACAGGTTAGTAATTTGTGGACTTGTTCGAAACGATGAACTTAACGCACAAGTGGAAAAATTCTGGCGCATAGAAGACATGCCAGAAACAAAGATTTTCTCCAAAGAAGAAGCTAAGTGTGAAGAACTTTTCCAAAACGAACATAAAAGAACTGCCGACGGTGGGTTTGAGGTAGCATTGCCGTTTCGCGAAGATCCACGCATCCTGGGAGAGTCGAAAACCAGTGCACTCAAGCGACTGCATCATTTAGAACGCAAATTTAAAAGAGATCCTCAACTGCAGGAGAGATACGTCAAGTTTATAGACGAGTACATTAAGCTTGGTCACATGTCAGCAGTGCCGGACACAGAGACCACAGGAGTAAACTATCTTCCACACCATGCAGTCCTCAAGAAGGAATCAGTATCGACGAAACTTCGAGTAGTGTTCGACGCTTCCTGTCCCACTACATCCGGAAAATCGTTGAACGATTGTTTGATGGTAGGACCTACCATTCAGCCGGAGTTGTTTGAAATTTTGTTGCGGTTTCGACAACATCCTTACGTTCTAATCGGTGACATCGTTAAGATGTATCGACAAATTATGATTAAACCAGACCATCGACGATACCAATGCATATTATGGAGAGCACATCCAGCAGATTCTGTATCAACGTTTAGCCTAAACACGGTTACTTATGGAACTGCTTCAGCACCTTTCTCAGCTATACGTTCGTTGCAACAATTGTCTTTCGAATATGAGGCAAGTCATCCTCGTGCCGCTGCGGTTATCAGTCGCGACTTCTATGTTGATGACATGATCACTGGAGACTCATCAATGCTGCTGGTCAAAAAACCATTTGGGCCAGTTTCACCAACGTCAATTACTTAATCGACTGTGAAACTGACCAATCACATTTGCTGTTTAGTAGAACCATCTTTAAAAACCTACGTGATATTATCCTTATTTACTTAATTCTAATGACATTTATCATTTGTATACAAGATTTGATATCAACAATCGGCGCCAAGTTAAATTCTACCAAATTAAAAAGTAAAACACATGTGGTACCTTTAATCTTTAAGAACCCATATATAGTACTATTACTTAAATTCTACTAAATCAAAAAGTAAAACCCATGTGGTACTATCTTTATCTGCATACAATGAAACCTAAGTATATGCCTTTGTATTCTTATTAAAAGATCTTCCAATTCGAAACCAAGTGATTTAATTCTTCTTTAAAAAAATTATATCATAATTAATTTAAAAACAAAATGAAAAAAATTTATTTAAATAGAAAAATTTTTTATGTAAAAACACTTCGCGCTGCTAGTTGTCGATCTCGATGTAATAAAATACAATAATAAAGATAAGAAACATTTTCACGAGAATTAAAGTATTTAGTGTGTATAAAAAATTACAGATTCGAACTTTGCGTCGCGATATCTCCGCTCGTAGGGCACGTAGAAAAAAATGAAAGCAATTTTATCATACAATTTTAGTATTTACTATCGATAGAGCGTATGTAGAACTTGATCGGTTCAGCCGTTACTGAGATCTGATCATCTCGACCCCGAAAAATTCTCAGTTTCGCGTAAAGGAGGCACGGCAGTGTCGCGCGCTTGGCTTAGCGCCGAGACACTACCGTGTCTCCAGATTAATTTAATGGAGTGAATGTATTCACACCAAAACAAAAAATGAAAAGATTCACTCTTATTTTTTAAGTGAAATCGTTAACGCTCTAAACTTCACTCCAATTTGAAGTGCAAAAATCGCGTCAATTCGCGTCTAATCAGTGTAGCGACGTACGTGTGAAGCAAACGACGAACGTGTGAGAGAGAAGTCTTGTGAGGACACTCGAGCGGGTCGGACGTGTTTCGCCCCGTCTCCCAGTGACATTGAAGAAATCGAAGAACAATGAAATTGCAACAACTAATTTTTCAAAAAATTGCCATTGCAAACACTTATGGACTAATGTTATTGCAAACACTTATATGGACTAATGTATTTTTATAATAAAGACTATATATGTATGTATATGTATATATGAAGTATTTTTATAATAAAGATGTATTTTTATAATAAAGATTATATATATATATATATGAAGTAACTCGAGAGCATCAAATTATTTAATGAAATATTCTCTTTCATTATATATACTGAAATTTACTTGCATTAACTATCGATCAATTTTTATCTTGATATACGGTTTTCGCCCCTCCTCACCAATCTGCGCGCATAGTCTGTATATCGTTCGGCATTTACACTGTGAAGTAAAATGCGGGAATCAATCTGAATATCGGCCGAAAATTGCAAGTAAGTTCCACCACTGTCTCATAACCTATCGAATTCTCACTCTAGTAGAATATTAAAATCCTCACTCCATTCGAGAGAACCAAAGACATAGAGAATGGACTGCACGATCCGTGTGTCAAAATGATCGACAGGGATGAGAGAAAGGGACCGTGGAAGACGGCCATCTCCCTCTCATTCTCTCTTCCATTACACCATCGAATGGAAAAAGATAGAGATGGCCGTCTTCCACGGAACCCTCTCTTCATTTTCGTCGACACATTTTGATACTACTTAGATACGGGATCACGCAGTACATTCTCTATGTCTTTGGAGAGAACTGTGTCACTCTTTTTAGAGTTAAAGAATCAATTCAATGAAGAGTGAGAAATTTCACTCGTTCGAAAACCAAAATTTCACTCCATTTCGATTGGCGGTATTTTCATGAATACTTGGAGTGACTTTTCGATCCAAAAGAGTGAGATGTCATTCCAAGAAATTTAGAGAACTATTCCCTCGCATTGTGTCTTGGGCTTTACCTGTTCGCCGTTCGGCGCCCTCGCGGTCTCGTCGGTCTCGCAATCGTCCGATCAGGCGGAAACCTCGCGCTCTCACGGCTGTGTCACCCTCGCTTCTCTCAGAATCCTCGCGCGTGATCCTCCACGTCGCGGTCCTCGCGATACATGGCCGTCCTCTCGCGTCTGTCTCTGATACGCCGTCGTCTCGTGTTACGCCTCGAAACTCAACCCGCTCGCCTCTGCCTCTAACTCGATTACGTCTTACCTCGACGGAGTCTCCTCTGCGACTATCTGAACGCTCACGCTTCCTCGCCGACGGTCACCCCATCGCACAACCGGTTGACTCGGTCACGCGAAACGTTCCGACTACCAAGAATCGGTCTTTCCCTCTATCGACACGCACGCTACCGTTTCGTTCGGTCTCTTCACGCCTCTTCCGCGCTCCCAGTAACACGTACGTGTGCGCTCAGTACGAGTGTGTAACGCCGCGCGCCGAACGCCGAGGGAGAGCATTTCTGCCGGTGCGTGTACACGTAGACCTCGATACCCGCTGTCTACTTCACCAGTCAGTTGTTCATAACCAACGACTACTATTAGTTAACAATTTAATTGTTCATGATCGCGCGGTTAGAAATCAGTGTAACTTGGTATGCACACAGGTCTCGGTACCCGGCGCCAATTTCACCGGTCAGTTTCCCGTAATCACCGACTCTTGTTGGATAACAAATTAATTGTTTACAATCCCACGGTTAGAAATTGATAATACTCGATATGCAAATGGAACCCATCGACTAGTGTCGATCGCACCGATCAATTTTCTGCGATCAGCCAAATCCCTCGTCAACAAACTGTCAACTCTGAACTGAACCGTTGCATCTCACTCATACTTTACACGTAAACTCGTTGCCTACGATTAGTATTCACCGTTGATCCAGCCTCGCCACGTCGCGTTTAGTCGCCCTCGCGTTCACACCTGTTGCGCGTTATCCGATTGCCTCTTCAGTCACTTTCACCGACTCTCGTTCTGTCCCTGTCGTCTGACTCTACATCCGTGTTTGCTACTGACATTATCTATCTCGCGCCTTGCTTTCATGCGTAATCAATCGATCCACCTGCGGTCCATCGCCACTTACTCCAGAAAGAAAGAAACACCCGTGTTCCCGACTCGGAATCACGAAATACTCGCGGTCTACACCCTCTGATCCACGCTCGACCTGGTCCACTGCGCTCTCACTCTCGCGTTTTTGTACGACTTTAATTACCGATGTATGGCTTACGCAATACCCTACAAACTAATGAAAATCTACTTACTCGATCTATCCTATGTGATCTTACGTCTACGGCTTACTTTCTAATGGCACTCGGCTATATACACGGCTATCTACATCGCTATTCGTCGCTCCGGCTCAGTGCTATGCGCCAGGCGACGGAGAGTCGCGGCCAGGGCGGGTGAAACTCGCCCTACGCAGTATCATTTAATATGGTATACGTAGCAAAAATAAGATTAATTAAAAAAAATTTTTAATTGTTAATAACTTTTTAACGAAAGACGAGTGACGGCTAAAACCTGTTGAAGGTTACTCAGGGTCATGACCTTGACAACATATGTTAAGGTCAAGGTCACTGGAAGAGGCTCCCCTAAAGGGAATATTTACCAACTGTAATTCTGTTAAAATAATTTTGCGGTAAATCTTTAAATTAGGGGACCCTCCCAATGACCCTGACCTTGACATATGTTGTCAAGGACATGACCCTGAGTAACTTCCAACAGATTTTAGCCGTCGCTCGTCCTTCGTTAAAAAGTTATAAACAAAAGAAGGTTTTAAAAATAATGTATCATTTCTGCCATATATGTATAACAACAAGTACTATTTTAAAATAATGAAAAAGAAAAAAGGCTACGAGCCAAAAAATTTGTTAAAATATACAATTGTTTGTAAATAAAAAATATCGTTTGATTAAAATTACGTACTTTAATTATAATAGAATAACAAACGTTTCGACCTCTATTAGATCATTATCAATGTTACAAGATCGCAAGTTGTTAACAACTGTTCGAGATTATAGAATTATATAATTACAAAAAACATAAAAAATATAAAAATATATATACATATACAGGGTGTCCGAGACCACCCGTCCATCCCTTTTATCTCGAAAGCAGAGCATTTTAGAAAGAAACGTTTCAGACAAAAGTTATGGGGTTCTAAATGATCTATTCAGTGATCAGATCAGTATGACCTTGGGTGGCGTCACCAAGGTCAGAGCAATGTCACTTTGAATTTTTTAAATGGAACCCCCTATTTTTTATCGCATATTCTTGTAGCACACCTCGAGTGCTTTCCAAAACACTATAATAAAATGTTTTTTCATAAAGTACTTTTCGAGTTATAAGGCTTGAAAGTTACAGTATTGACGGCATTAGCATTTCCCAAAAAGTACCAGGTGTAGAGGTTACTTAATCGGATTTAATCTCGTGTATACGTGAGTGCATACTTGCGTCAGAATTACATAGTATACAATGTTCTTATTTCTATTTGTTAACTGAACTGATTATGTTTGATGCTCAATCAGGTCCAGATAAACTGCATGCATTTTCCCGTGCTTAGCATTAACCAGGATGAACGACATGGACGTGACGAGAATTTCATCCCATTGGGGTGCTTGATTCGCGTGAGTCCCCTTGCCTCTCACGTTCGGGGTGCTTGATTCGCGTGAGTCCCCTTGCCTCTCACGTTCGGGGTGCTTGATTCGCGTGAGTCCCCTTGCCTCTCACGTTCGGGGTGCTTGATTCGCGTGAGTCCCCTTGCCTCTCACGTTCGGGAATGAATGAGTGTGTATTTGGCTAAGCGATTAAATGTTCGAAGTGAGCACCATTCTCTGCAATGCAAACATGTACTCTATTTTGAAAGGAATGGATTGCTCGAAGAATTTCTTCAGCACTCAAGGATCGAATTGCTTCACTTATTCTACGAATCATATCGTTCCTCGTAGTCGGACGTTCATGATAGACCAAGTCTTTTATCCTTCCCCAAAAATAATAATCAAGAATGGTAAGGTCTGGTGATCGGGGTGGATAATTGATCGGACCGTATTTGCCTATCCACTTGTCGGGAAACATAACATTTAATGCTGCACGAGCAACTCTCGATGTATGCGACGGACATGCATCTTGTTGGAACCACATGTCCAGGCGCAATTGCAGAGGAAGATTTTCTAGTAAAACAGGAAGATCTGTCTCTATCAAGGCGGAATATCTCTCACCGTTTAGATTTTCGTCAAAGAAAACAGGACCTACGATTTCACTTCCAATAATACCGCACCAAACATTGACTTTCCAAAGGATTTGATGATCAATTTCTCTCAACCAGTGAGGATTATTTCGGGCCCAAAAACGGGAATTCCAAGTATTGACAGATCCATCACTTTTAAATGTGCATTCGTCAGAAAATAAAATTTTTAAGTGGAAATCACGTGGTTGCTGTCTTATCCAGTTGCAAAATGTAAGTCTCTGTTGAAAATCGTTGCAATTCAACGATTGATGAACAGACATTCTGTAAGCATGAAACTTGTTACTTCTTAAAATGTTCCAAATAGTGTCATGATTAACACCAGAATCTCGTTCTCGGCGTCTTAAGGAATCATGAGGGTTCAATTCTGTCGATGCAAGAATTTCCGCTGTTCTTTCGTCCCTAACTGGACGGCGGATCTGTTTATCTTTGTTATGATCAGGCTGAACGATACCTTTAGTTTTGATTCGTTTAGCCAAACGGTAAAAAACTTTCCGCGAGTGAGGAATCCGATTAGGATAACGTTCTCGCCACAATCTTTCAGCTGCAGCGAAAGTACCTCGACACTCACCTAAAATTAGCAGCATATCATATGCTTCTTCATTGGAATAGGACATGGCTAGATAAACCCAGACTAATAAAAAGTGTCGAATTTTTTTTTCGCTATTGATTGTTATTGAAGAACCAGTTGAGAAGCTTAAGGTCACTCGTCAAAAATAGGGAGTTCCATTAAAAAAATTCAAAGTGGCATTGGCGCGAATCCACTTGCCTCTCACATTCTTTTTTCACGATGTATGTATACAGTGCGATATTGAGAATGCCGAACGTTTTTGTTTTTGTATAATGAGATACACGGAGCAATTTACATGAGTGACGCTGCTGTGACTCAACACGACTCCGTGTATCTCATTATACAAAAACAAAAACGTTCGGCATTCTCAATATCGCACTGTATACATACATCGTGAAAAAAGAATGTGAGAGGCAAGTGGATTCGCGCCAATGCCACTTTGAATTTTTTTAATGGAACTCCCTATTTTTGACGAGTGACCTTAAGCTTCTCAACTGGTTCTTCAATAACAATCAATAGCGAAAAAAAAATTCGACACTTTTTATTAGTCTGGGTTTATCTAGCCATGTCCTATTCCAATGAAGAAGCATATGATATGCTGCTAATTTTAGGTGAGTGTCGAGGTACTTTCGCTGCAGCTGAAAGATTGTGGCGAGAACGTTATCCTAATCGGATTCCTCACTCGCGGAAAGTTTTTTACCGTTTGGCTAAACGAATCAAAACTAAAGGTATCGTTCAGCCTGATCATAACAAAGATAAACAGATCCGCCGTCCAGTTAGGGACGAAAGAACAGCGGAAATTCTTGCATCGACAGAATTGAACCCTCATGATTCCTTAAGACGCCGAGAACGAGATTCTGGTGTTAATCATGACACTATTTGGAACATTTTAAGAAGTAACAAGTTTCATGCTTACAGAATGTCTGTTCATCAATCGTTGAATTGCAACGATTTTCAACAGAGACTTACATTTTGCAACTGGATAAGACAGCAACCACGTGATTTCCACTTAAAAATTTTATTTTCTGACGAATGCACATTTAAAAGTGATGGATCTGTCAATACTTGGAATTCCCGTTTTTGGGCCCGAAATAATCCTCACTGGTTGAGAGAAATTGATCATCAAATCCTTTGGAAAGTCAATGTTTGGTGCGGTATTATTGGAAGTGAAATCGTAGGTCCTGTTTTCTTTGACGAAAATCTAAACGGTGAGAGATATTCCGCCTTGATAGAGACAGATCTTCCTGTTTTACTAGAAAATCTTCCTCTGCAATTGCGCCTGGACATGTGGTTCCAACAAGATGCATGTCCGTCGCATACATCGAGAGTTGCTCGTGCAGCATTAAATGTTATGTTTCCCGACAAGTGGATAGGCAAATACGGTCCGATCAATTATCCACCCCGATCACCAGACCTTACCATTCTTGATTATTATTTTTGGGGAAGGATAAAAGACTTGGTCTATCATGAACGTCCGACTACGAGGAACGATATGATTCGTAGAATAAGTGAAGCAATTCGATCCTTGAGTGCTGAAGAAATTCTTCGAGCAATCCATTCCTTTCAAAATAGAGTACATGTTTGCATTGCAGAGAATGGTGCTCACTTCGAACATTTAATCGCTTAGCCAAATACACACTCATTCATTCCCGAACGTGAGAGGCAAGGGGACTCACGCGAATCAAGCACCCCGAACGTGAGAGGCAAGGGGACTCACGCGAATCAAGCACCCCGAACGTGAGAGGCAAGGGGACTCACGCGAATCAAGCACCCCGAACGTGAGAGGCAAGGGGACTCACGCGAATCAAGCACCCCGAACGTGAGAGGCAAGGGGACTCACGCGAATCAAGCACCCCAATGGGATGAAATTCTCGTCACGTCCATGTCGTTCATCCTGGTTAATGCTAAGCACGGGAAAATGCATGCAGTTTATCTGGACCTGATTGAGCATCAAACATAATCAGTTCAGTTAACAAATAGAAATAAGAACATTGTATACTATGTAATTCTGACGCAAGTATGCACTCACGTATACACGAGATTAAATCCGATTAAGTAACCTCTACACCTGGTACTTTTTGGGAAATGCTAATGCCGTCAATACTGTAACTTTCAAGCCTTATAACTCGAAAAGTACTTTATGAAAAAACATTTTATTATAGTGTTTTGGAAAGCACTCGAGGTGTGCTACAAGAATATGCGATAAAAAATAGGGGGTTCCATTTAAAAAATTCAAAGTGACATTGCTCTGACCTTGGTGACGCCACCCAAGGTCATACTGATCTGATCACTGAATAGATCATTTAGAACCCCATAACTTTTGTCTGAAACGTTTCTTTCTAAAATGCTCTGCTTTCGAGATAAAAGGGATGGACGGGTGGTCTCGGACACCCTGTATATATATATATATATATATACATATGTATATAAAAGTAGGTGTGCATTCTCACTCGTATAGTTGAAGTTATATTCATTTCGGCAAACCAGTAAGAACAATGTAATTCGTCTAGTTATACATGTAGTTTGTGAAAGCGTGTAATTGTTTCTGTCAAAAACACAACGTAATTTGAAAAAAGAGTCAATTAATAATGCAATAAATAAAATGAATATAATGTAAAAAGATATAAAGATATAAAGAGAACTTAGTAGAAAATAAAATTGAATAAATAAGATTAAAATACCTTATAAAATTGTATCAATGTACGTAAGTAAGAAAAATTACATTAGTAATAAGAGAGAGAGAAAGAGGATCTGTAGTACTATTTTAGTATCTCCCCCTGTTTAGAAACGTTAAACTTTCCACGCAAAGTGAGTCTACTCTCCCCTCCCTCCACCTATAAGAAGGCGTACGACTTCCACACGGTTTCAATTTTCCAAGCGAAGCAAGAGAACTCTCACCCCACCTTTTCCTCTGCGAAGGAGTTCGCACCTACCATGTCGTTTTATGTCTTAAAATTAAATGTCGTTACTGTTAAAAATAACCTAAGCTAACTCATTTATTGGTGTGAGGTAGCTCTCGCTTCGCGTAGAAAGTCGAAATCCACGTGCAACAGTATAGGCATCTCATTTTCCATGCGAATACACTTCATGATTGTACTGCTATCTCACATTAACAAATGAGTTGTATTAGGTTATTTTAAATAACCTAAAGGGAGCCCCGCAGAGGGGGGCGGAACCTACTATATCCACGCATACACTTTACAACATAAAACGATATGGTAGTTGCGAACTCCTTTGCAAGGTAGAGGTAGGGTTGAAATAAAAAATAGTCACGATATACAGGGTGTCTAGTAAAAAGACGATTTCCTTTTAAGGGGAGATTCTTGAGATAATTTTAAGACGAAAATTCTAATACCAAAATGTTGAGGCTATAATAACTTTTGAATTATAAGCGTTTAAAATTAACGAATCATATCGTCTAAAGTTGGCGCGCTCAGGAGCGGCACAACGCAAAATACTAAACGCGAAAGCTGACTCTTATTGGAATTAAATTAAATTAATATCCGCTCAAATAAATTTCCAAATTAAATTTAATATACCTCCCAGGTCAAGAACACATTGAGCTTATACTAGATGTTAGAAATATATATAAATTTATTATAATACCGGTATATGTGGACAGCTTCGACTTTACAAAGTCCTCAACAGCCGCAACCGAATACTTTAAAATTAATTTAGTATGTTGCGAAGAATATCACAAGTTGGCGTTTCGTCCCGGCTTCCACTACTGGACTCATCAGTAAGGTAATGTAGTGGGAGCCTACCTTAGACGCCTGTTTTAGTTCTTAAATCGAGATTCTATATATACAGATATGCGCGTATTTCAGCACTTGATAATTAAGGGGAGTTTATTTCAAATTATTATAGTTGCGTTTTAAAGACCGGCTGTGTTCGGCGCGCAATTTGGGGGATCCTTTCAACGTCTATTACTTAAAATATTGCGAAGAATATTACTACGTCGACTCGCCAGCAGAGATCTATGGATATTCGTAAAGTTTCTCGCAAGTGCTGAAATACGCGCATATCTGTATATATAGAATCTCGATTTAAGAACTAAAACAGGCGTCTAAGGTAGGCTCCCACTACATTACCTTACTGATGAGTCCAGTAGTGGAAGCCGGGGCGAAACGCCAACTTGTGATATTCTTCGCAACATACTCTTATTGGAAGTTGTTTTGCATATCTGCTCATAATTTCACAACTTTCTTTACGTGTGAAAGATATACAAATAATTATAATTGTTTATAATTAATGATTTTATAATATTCATACAAGTTCCTTGTTCCTTCTTTATTATTTTAATAAAGATTATTTTAATAAAATATTTAAAGTGTATTTGAATAATGCATTTATATTAAGAAATATCAATAGAATAAAATTTTATATTCATATATGTAATCTCATAAAATCAATATTGACAAAAGAAGTGATAAATTTTCGCGTTTAGTACTTTGCGTTATGCCGTTCCTGAGCGGCGCCAACTTTAGACGATATGATTCGTTAATTTTAAACGCTTATAATTCAAAAGTTATTATAGCCTCAACATTTTGGTATTAGAATTTTCGTCTTAAAATTATCTCAAGAATTTTCCCTTAAAAGGAAATCGTCTCTTTACTGGACACCCTGTATAGCGAATATACTCGTATATACTGACTTAGAAGACAGAATAGAATGACTACTTTGCGAGTATTTGCACGTTCTCTAAACGTGTATCTTTATAAACTGTACGGACGATGGGGACTAGGGGAAGGGGTTAGAGTCGCTCCGCGTGGAAAATCAAAACATGTGTGCAAAATAGTAGTTAATATTGTATATACAGCAGAAATAAGACGTTATTTTTGAAACTTTCTTTTGTTCATAACTTTTTAACGAAGAGCGAGCGACGGCTAGAACCTGTTGAAGGTTACTCAGGGTCATGTCCTTGACAACATAGGTCAAGGTCATTGAGGGGTCCCCTAATCTAAAAATTTACCAAATATTTTTTGCATAATTACAATTAAGATCAAAGCAATGTAAAGCTTCTATATATAAACTGTGTTTCAAAGACTTGTTTCAAAGTTTTATTCTCAAATATTTATTGAAACCTGTAAGATCAATTTAAAAGTAAATTACGTTGCGGTCTAAATTCAAACTGTCTCGTTTGTAGGAGCTCTTGCAGCTTCTCGGTATAAATGAATTTCTGCCACATAACTCCATATACTTCCTGAGTAAGTCTATCTGCAATATCCAGAAAGAGATATGCGCCAATGTGATATTTCTATTCTGCGGTTTCGATAAGGAACAGCTTAATATGGTGAGTATTCTGCAAGTATCGATATGAAACCGATGTCCATCTTGGTTTTCTATCGTCATAATTTCACCCACGTGATCACAATTTATCTGGTTTTTAGACTTTGCTGCCTACATATTTGAGTCACAGTCCAGCTGGTACCTCGATTAAAACAGTAATACACTTGAACCAGGAAGTTAATTCCGGGAAGTTTTGCAAATATGATTACGGTCGCACGAAAAATTTACAGATCTACAACACACCCAAACCGCCGGATTATAATCTCGCGAACATCACCACACCGTTTGCGTTGTTCTACTCCGAAAATGACCCAATAAGCACCATTCCGGTAGGTATATGCAAATAAATGCATTTAAATCAATAAAATACATATTGAAGATTAATATGTTTTTGTTTATACAAATATATATATTTATATCACAAAAGAATGTAAAAATGCTCATAAAATTGTTTTTTTAAGGACGTAAAAAAACTTATCAGTCTATTACCTAATATAGTGGATGAATATAAAGTGCCATTTCCTAAATTCAACCATTTGGATTTCATACTTGCCATAGATGCACCTCAGCTTGTGTACAATAGATTACTGAAGGTCATGAAAATGGGATGAATATTGATAATTAAGAAGTTACAATTGTAAATTTCAATAAAAACGTTTTAATGTTAATCAAAACTCATAATTAATTACATTTATGGCTTGTTTCTATACAAAATCAGCTAAAAATTCTACAAATATGAAAATAAAATTCTTGTTATTTTTATTTGCAAATTGGATAATTATTGCGAAAAGGTTAAACTTCGTCGACGAACTTAACCTTGATATATTTTATCAAAGTCATAACCTTGAATAATCTGCAACAGGTTTTAGCCGATGGTCATTATTCGTTGAAAATTTATTAACATATAAAGTTGACAATATAAATGTATATGTCTAATTTCTTTCTTCTTAAAATAAAGCAGACAAATTCTGTGCTTGAAAACGCTTATTCTTTGCTTTAAAGCACAAATTCTGACTTTCACTCCATCTCCCCCTACTTCGGAACATATGACTTCCGATATGAAGCGACTTCCATCCTACCTTCCTTCCACGCACTGCTTTGAATCGTACAACTTTCCACGCGAAGCGACTTCTACCTCATCTCCTCCCTGCTTCGGGGCATACTGGACAAAGGAGTATAATGTAGACCTTGCTTCGCGTGGAAAGTCGTGTCTTGAAGCAAAGGGAAGACAGGTTGGATCTCACTTCGCATAAAAAGCGATTGTAATCAGATAAAAACTGATATATTATATTTTTCATACTTATTTTATTAATAATTTTATTTTATTAATAATTTTTTAACAACCACCAGCTAAAATCTGTTGGAGGTTACTCAGAATAGTGACCTTAACAACATATGAGTATATCAAGATTCTACTATCTTTACAAACCCATGTGGTACTATTCTTACTAAATTCTACTAAATTAAACAGTAAAACCCATGTAGTTCTTACTACGTAAAAAAACTAAAAAATTTACCTTTTTAAAAAAGGTAGAAAATGCGGTAAGAGTGCGAGCTTCTGACAAAAAACCGTTTGGGTCAGTTTCACCAACGCCAATTACTTAATCGGCTGTAGAACCGACTAATTATATTTGCTGTTTAGTAGACCATGATGTAAACTTGATGATTCTAGTCTTTAAGGGATTATATACACTCGTGTTGCTCGAAAAAATGCATTTTTTTTTATTGCATATTCTTTAAGTACATAGACTCGAGAAAATTCTCACCAAATTTTGCAACGATCAGAACATTAGTTTCGAAGATATAGCTATTTATAGCGCACTACCTGCGACGTTGCCGTTGTCTCTTGCCACAAGAAACGGAAGAATGGCTCAAAGACAGCAACAAATCAATGTTTTGGAGGCTGCAGAGAATGCAGATGGGGTACAATATGGTCCCAGAATCGACAACTCGATGTAAGTTTAAATAAATTAATTTTCAACATGAAAGAAGCTAAGTTGAAACTAACGTGATTATCTCGAAATTGTGTTTTTTCGAAAATGCCTTTGCGGTGGACACGATTACTAAAAAACTATCAAATTCGATCAATGCGAAATTTGAACCACTTATTTATTATGATAATAGCTAGTAGATGAACGAAGGATTTTCAGTTCAATCAAAAACTTTTTTTTTACGGCAAAAAATTTGAAAATTTAACACCTTGAAAAATGAACTTTTTGTTTAAACAGTCGCCATTTTTTTAATAATTGAAATCCTTCGTTCATCTACTAGATAATACAATATACTAACAAAATCTTTTTACATTTTGATTTCAGATGATCCGTTCTAGAGTAATCTTGTCCACGGCAAGTGATGCTGAAAACTGTTTCTCAAAAGAAAGGCACAATTTATTCGCTGGTTGATAGAGTTTTTTTACTTTCCGACTTGAATTTTCATACAAAAAATCTGAAATTTATCATTAACATTTTATTAAATAATGACTATCATTTATCCTTTATTTTTGACACAATCAATCATCGATTAAAACACCTGAACAAAAATATAAATAAGAATAATCTAAATCATGATACCAATAATAGTGATGATGACAAAAGAACGACTCCCTGGCTGACTGTACCATTTATTCCTTCAAAAACAGAAAAATTTAAACGTTTTAATAATAATGACATCAGAGTATCGTTCCATAGTCCTAATAAAATGCGAAAATATATTAAGGTTCAGAAAGATATACGTCCACATACTTCTAGAAACAATGTAGTGTATAAAATACAGTGCAACGATTGTGATGCTTCGTATGTTGGACAGACGAGCAGACAATTGAAAACTAGAATTACTGAACATCGTAATCACATTAGACATAACACTTCTACCCGTTCTGTTATAACTGAGCATAGACTTAAGTATGGTCATGATTTTCAAAAACATAAAAATCTTGGATGAAGAACCTTGTTATAGAAAACGCTTAATATCTGAAATGCTTCATATTAAAAGACAAAAAAATAGTCTTAACTTACAAACAGATACTGAAGGTCTTCATGACGCGTATGTACCCATTATAAATAAAGTTTGACTTTATAATTGTTGTTCTTGCTCAGTCTACATCTGTCTCTTAACAAGAGGTTATATACACTCGTGTTGGTCGAAAAAATGCATTTTTTTTTTATTGCATATTCTTTAAGTATATAGTCTCGAGAAAATTCTCACCAAATTTTGCAACGATCGGAGCATTAGTTTCGAAGATATAGCTATTTATAGCGCACTACCTGCGACGTTGCCGTTGTGTCTTGCCACAAGAAACGGAAGAATGGCTCGAAGACAGCAACAAATCGATATTCTGGAGGCTGCAGAGGATGCAGAAGATGTACAATATGGTCCCGGAATCGACAACTCGATGTAAGTTTAAATAAATTAATTTTAAACATGAAAGAAGCTAAGTTGAAACTAACGTGATTATCTCGAAATTGTGTTTTTTCGAAAATGCCTTTGCGGTGGACACGATTACTAAAAAAAACTATCAATCCAATCAATGCGAAATTTGAACCACTTATTTATTATGATAATAGTTAGTAGATGAACGAAGGATTTTCAGTTTAATTAAAAACTTTTTTTTTACGGCAAAAAACTTGAAAATTTAACACCTTGAAAAATGAAATTTTTGTTTAAACCGTCGCCATTTTTTTAATAATTGAAATTTTGACAAATCCTTCGTTCATCTACTAGATAATACAATATACTAACGAAATCTCTATACATTTTGATTTCAGATGATCCGTTCTCGAGTAATCTTGTCCACCGCAAGTGATGCTGAAAACTAGGCGCTCCAGGGCAACAGCTGCAGTTTCGCCACTTTAAAATATTTTTTAACAAAAAAAATTTGGCATGTACTCCAAAACATATACTAAATGATACCACTAATAGTTTTTAAATAAATTTTTATTTTGCTGTCGAAAAAAAGTCGTGAAAATGTCGTTATTTTTCGTGCTGCGAGTGTATATAACCCCTTAACGTTATTAGTCGATCGATACAATGTCTGCAATGTAATTTTTATTTATTATAATTTATCGGATTGATGTAACAGCAATGTCGACAGATTGAATTAACCCTTTCAGTCATTCATTTTTCTTTTCACTGTATTCGCTTGAAACTCGTTACTCGGGGGTTTTCAGGGTCGCTGAATACGAATCTGGTGTCAGTTTTCCAAAATTCAAAATGGCGGATCCAAATGACGATCGTCACACACTAACACTAACAATTCCCTCATCAGGTAAGTATCGGTTTCAATGAAACAAATGACGATCGTCACACATATACACTGTAGCGATTCCCTCAACAAGGTAAGTATAGAATTCAATGAAACAAATGACGATCGACAAACTAACACTAACGATTCCCTCAACGGGTAAGTATGGGATTGAATAAAATAAATGACGATCGTCACACAGTAACACTAACATAATGGATCCGCCATTTTGAATTTTCTAAAACTGACATCAGATTCGTATTCAGTGACCCCGAAAAACCCCGAGTAACAAGTTTCAAGCGAATTCAGTCAATTTTCAATTTTATGTCCGCCATCTTGGGTCCGCCATTTTGA
>NW_017280289.1:0-54490 GCF_001594065.2 Cyphomyrmex costatus
ACACGAAATCCGCGCAATGTACATAATATTATTAATAAAAGATTGACAAAGATGTTCTTCGATATACAATGATATATAGTATCATATTAAACTCGCGATGTTAAAACTAAACTAAGTTTTGAGAAAATTAATATAAGAAATTGTTTCATCAATTCCATGATAAAAAATACTAATTGGATTTTACTTTATTCCACGTAATATCAAGTTACATGATCGATATACTAATGTACAGGAACTTGGTATTTAAAAAAATTAAGTTTCTTAATATATAAAAAAGATAAAAAAGTTATTCAGTATTTATTATTTTAAATAAATTTTGAGAAGTTATTTTATATTTTAAATAAATCGCATAGTTAAGAGTCGGTCATATTTAAAACAATTTTATTAAAAATTTGTATTTTAAATAAAAAAAAATTTAACAGTTTAGCTTTCAACATTTAATATTTAATATTTAAAAGAACTCTGATTTATTTCTCTTATTTAAAATATCTGAAGTACGCGATGTTTCGTATCATCTAATATTTGTCGCAAATATATTTCAAAAAGAAATATAAAGAAGAGCGGCACGGGATTACCTACTGTACTGTACGAGCCTCGGTAATGGAATGTCTGCGCGTAAACATAACGCGCTACCCGCTCACCGCGCCCGACCGCCATCAAAACAAATTTCAAGGCCGCGCGGTAATCGTCTAAATATTAACGTATATTACAAAATAGATAAAATAATTTAGTCGTTACATTTTTAAAATTCTCCGATGAATAGACTTTATTGCATGGTTTTTATTTTATTTCTTAAATTCGTTTCGCACAAAACTCATCAATGTACATATCTCTTACAAGTCAGATATTTAATTGTGTTACAATATCAAGCGATTATTAGTTTGCAATAGCTTTATATTACACGAAATCCGCTTAATGTATACATTATTTTTAATAAAAGATTGATGCATTAAGGCTTATCGTTACTTTTAAATTTTTTGATTCTGTCATTCAGGGCGTTTTATTCCGCATTTTTAATCCGTGAAAAGTAATAGGTAAATTATATTTAAATAATATAGTAATTATATATATATATTATTATATTCCCTTATATAAAAGAATAAGGGAAAAATTTGTAGAATGAGAATAAAGGAAATAGGAAGAACGATGAAAAGGGTATACATACAAGAAATAGCAAACTGTTTTCTAGGAATCGAGAAGGGGAACGAGATCAACACCAGAATCCGTTCCCTATAGAAGATACTAAGGCTCTCGGGGTTTGCGCAATAGAATGACGTAAGAGGGTCCACGCACCCCGCATACACGTGTACGGGGACGCGCGAGAACATCCATCAAGACCAGCATGGCGCACCGCGAGCACGATACGCAGCTGCTGATCTCCGCTCTTCCGTGTCGGGCTCCGACACGCTTTCTGGACAGGCAAGCAGTGAGTCTCAGCGGAATCTGAGAGGGTAGATGTTTGCACGGGGATAAGGGTAACCTCGAAGACGAGGGATAAAAGGGGGCCTACGAGATCTACGATCGACTCCACTCGACTATAACTCGACGATAACCTTATATACTGCGAGATTCGGTCTAAATTAAGCATGCAGGTACCATAAAAGCAAGCGATGCGAAAGAATGGTTAAGATCTTGAAATAGAAAATTCAATCCTGACATTTTTATACAAAATAGTGAATAGATTACATATCTTGCTTGTCACCACGTACATTTATCTAAACGCACTTTGTTTGCCAGAAAAAAAATTAGATACTCAATACATTTTACATAATAAATTTGTAGATAAATTAAAAGAACTTGCAAAACCTTTTTTTTATTTACTATTTAAAATAATTATCAAGTTCTCTCCTATTTATTGCCCTTTCTAAATAAAGAAATAAATCATTAAGTAGTATTATTATACAAAATAAGAGTAAGTATTTTTAAATCTCTCAAACAATATATGATTGCATATTAAATCTGTGAACATATATCTAATGTTATTGTATAAATACGTTTGTCACCTTCTTCAAAGTTTATGTGTTCGATTTGCATGCTTTTCGCAGTGTAGATAAATGCATTAATGAATTTTATGTCAGCAATTAATGTGCAATGAACGGATATCGAAAGACGATCGTGAACGAACGATCGTCATTCGATATGGTCGAGTGTTATCGAGAATGAAAACCGGATGCTCTTTCCTTTCCGCCGCATAAATCACATACATTTATGCACAAGCTTTATGACTTTTGCATCGCGAGGCGTGCATATTGCCTTCCCTTTTACGCTCATCCGATGCAACGTGGATATTTCAACCGTCATTCTCACAGCCCGCAGCCGAGATCTTTGTCGGATACTTAAACTTTGATATTTCCATGAATTTTTTAGCACGCCATGAATAAACGTACTGTCGCGTATATCCACCACGGTGAACGTTTGTGCGTCGCGATTGCGTATTCGGGCAAGCCTCGCGGCTGTCGGCACATGGTAAACTTTGCTGCAAGCTGTTACAGCGAGTTGTAACGCGCGGAGACAATCGAACGGTTGAGTACACTGAAATCTCGAATGTCATGCGCACTTCTACGTTTCAGTCTCGCACATACTTTATAAACGACAAATATACGATAATGTGACAAATAAAAGAAGAGAGTTTTTACCGTTAATAATGTTGCTCGATAGACAATATCTTCAATTCTTGAAAAATTAGTTACAGTAATCTCGTAATAACATATAATCCTACGATTTATTTTGCACTCAAAAGATACAAAATTATATGCAATAGTTGATGTAAACATTGTAAACAATGTTTTTTACAGATATATATTATCATTATTTATTAAAAGCTGAAATAGGTTCTTCTGTTATTTTCCACGATGAAAGAGATTTCTTCCTTATTACTTTGCAGTGATTTAAAAAAGGTAGTCGAAGCATAAGCCATTAGCACGATAAAGTTAAAAGTGTGGCACTGCTTTCATCAGAGTGCAGTAATTAGATACTTGGATGTTGGATAGTCACGCGAAAACACATACCATATACCGGTTCAGGCTTTGCTACGTTCCTTATATGTACGGTCTAGTAATAATCTCATATCTGTTCATCATCTAAAGGGTGCACTGTGCACGCGCTTACACGTGTCTCCATATAGCTGTTTCAATGCCGCGATCGCAGATAAAAGTAGGAATGATCGCGAAAGAGTAGCACACATCGTTCACTTATAGTTCTTCAATCCAATATGTCTACGATTGTAATTCTCTTTTAGGGTACTCTGCCTTTTTCTTGACATCTAGCAGTTTTAATATTGCAACAAGGACGGAAAGAGAAAGAAAGAATAGAAGAGAATAGAACTTATGTAATTTAGATATTACCTGGATTACGTCAAATTTGCCAAAGCTCTGGAAAAATTTATGAAATTGATGTTCAGTGTTCCAGCTTATTATATTTTGTACGTCGCTTAATATTTGCTTTGCTGTGTATTCATACACGCATACACATACACACGCATAAATGTAGAAAAGTAATTTTCTATACAAATGAATCATTTGACAAAATGATAATGTAAGGCAAAAGGAAATCGACGTACACCAGCTTTCTATTTCATCTATGAAATCGTAAGATTTCAGAATTCAATCGTTATATAAATATATAAAACTATACAGAAATATAATAAAAAATAACACATAATAAATTTTACATTAAGTATATATTAGTAGAGTTATATAGTTAAATACTGTATAATATTAATATGTATAATCAAAGTAGCCAAATTTTAATCAAAACATTTGCGCATAACTATTAAACTTTTTAAACGAACGAAACAGACGTACGTCGTGATTTCACGCAAACACTATTCTATTATATAACAGTTACAATAACACGTCATTTTACTCCATTAAAAAACTGCTGATGCCAGCGTCATCGATTTCCTCGCAGTAAGGAGCGAGGAGAAGTATATCGCTCATCGGCGTCATTTAATCGTGATAACGCGGAAGAGAGGCGAGGCGCCAGTTTCACGCGTGCAATAATACGCCGAATGACGCGGCAGTCTCGCAGGACAATCGTTCGCAGGGCGTAGGGTGTCGAAATGCAATTCATCATGCAGCAGGCAGAACTAGAAAGAAAGAGAGAACAAGGGACAGCAAGAGAGAGAGAGAGAGAGAGAGAGAGAGAGAGAGTGGCATAGGAAATGTCAGAATGGACGGGGGTACAACGGGCCCCGGGAGCCTCTCGGTGCCCTCGCACGCACTCGACGCATCAATCTTCTTCGCCAACAATGTTCGCGTAAATTACCCTCATCGATATCAAAGTGACGAGGGTGGCAACCAACGCCGGCCGGCGATGGAGCTTGCGGAAGAGATCGACCCTTATCTCGCGCGCGCGTTAGAAAATTGAGTTTACAGAGAGACCCTCTTGCGAAAAGACCTGTCCTCGAAAGAAAGTAAGAGCCAACCGCTTTTCTTTTTCACGTCATTCGTACGTGATGAATATTTTGCCGTTCGTCGCGCGGTGGCGTTCGCCGAGGATTTTAATCACGAGACTAACCCTTTCAAACAACAAAGAACGCAATGAAGAAACGATCTTTTCTGAAAATCTGCTTCGGTGAATAACGACATTTGTTATCTAACGATATCTAAAAAGGTTTCATATTATTTTTACGTCTCTTGAGAAACATTCGTTGATTTATAATCATTTATCATCGAAAGAATACTTTTCTTGTTATCCACTGTTGCTGCATTTTAATTGGAAAAATGTTACTGGAAAATTTAATCGGACATTCTTATTGATTTGAGTGAAAATCGACTGATAAGATTAAACGCACGTGAGTGAACATTGCCATATTTGGACAAGACGATTCTTTATAATTATAAATTCTTGTAAATTTATACAATTCGAACTGAAAATTATTATACATAAACTCACAAGAAGACATTATTAGTCGTAAATAACCGCCTTGATCGAAATTCTTCATCTGCGTATCCTTATTCATTATATTAAATATAATTCTTGAAGACGTGTGCGCACTCAAAAAAGATAAGACTAGATAGGATGATAGCATATGGCACGCCTTTACACTGAATTTCAGCACGTAGGCAAGTTGTAAATTCAAATATGCGCCTCTGGATGCAGCGACATCCCGATCGCGCGCTATAAATTATTAGCATAGTAGCACGCCCCGAGCATGCTCGCGATATGTACACGGTAGAGTTTGTAATGCGGCTTTAAATCTTCTTCAGGCGTCTTCGGCAATTCGGTGGCTATATGGGAGAAAAGCTGCGGGTAGGCGAGGGATTATACCGTAAAAGTTTCGACCGAATCAGCGACGACGTTAGTGCACCAACGATAGCGAGCTTAATGTACCGTTATGATCTTTATGGCCGCCGTTTATAGGCCATTATGATTGAGTTTTCGCGCCAAAACAGACTCGGGACACTACATGGGAAATCTTATGGAATCTTACGATCCTCCGTTGTAAATGTCTTCGTTCAGAAACGGCTGGGGCGGGAGAAGTTATAGCGTTTCGGGGAAAATTATTTTTTAAGTACTAAGTTTCCGCGCGAAAAATGCTTGTCTTCACTCGCGACGATCCAATTCAAGATTTTCTCGAGTAACTTCGCCCCTGAGAGAGAAGGGGTAACTTACTTTTATACAAAAATGAAAGTCAACATTTTGCTAAGCGGTCTGTTAGATATAACGTGTAACGCTTTCATTCAAATCGTTGAGATTTGCATACTTTTTATTTTGTCGCATTAATCGATATAATGTGGAATAACGAAAGCTATCGACCGATAATAATTCATTATTACTTGTTCTGTTAGGACTCAGGCACCATCTAAGGAACATTATTGTCTGGTAAAGATTCCTGGAAGCCCTTTAACGAAGCTCGTTTTAACCATCTTTGTGAAGAGTCGAAGGGCGCTGCCGCGCTAATTGCATTAATTGCAAAATCTTCGGTCTCGTAGCGCCTATTAACTAAAAACCGGAGAGTTCTGATCTTCAAAATTTCTCCGCGTGACGCTTCTCATTCCCAAATATGCATAGTTATTTCAATCAAAAGGGGGAGGGGGGGGGGGGGGGGGACATCGAACACAAACCCACCAAGATATAATCTTCAATTGCTCGGCAACGTGGTGTATTACCGCACGTTTTATCGGCGCGATCTCCCGCGATTAATTTGATAAAGCAAATTGCGATTAGAAAAACGTGCTTGTCGTGCCGTAACGACCGGACGGTAATCCCCGTTATGCGTTTAAGTGCACGCGACAGAATGCATAATGCAGATAAAAGTCACGACAAGCCGACGAGCTTGGCGTGGCTCGTACGCAGGTTCGCCGGAGATTGTGGCAAGATTATCTAAAGCGATGGTGACGGGCCGTTCTTTCATCGAGAGGAAGCGTGTTAATCCACTCCACCCGCGCACGGGGATTTAAACTTTGGGACTCTCTCTTGTCCATATGATCGACTACGTATCTCCCGCGAGATACGCTATACAGTTACAAGATTCGAGATTAGCTTCGTGATCTACCAGGCTCTCTTCTTGCTTTCTGCACGAACTAGGTATAGAAACGATTCTTACTTCCCAGCATCGCGGCGAAATCGAAAATTCTTATCGTTCACCGTGCCGCATGAGTAACTCCTTCTTATGGTTTATCGACATTTTACGCGCGCGACAGTTTTATCTTTACTTGTTATACAATGTATATTTATCTGCTTATATACTATCTCTCTCGCTCTTTCTCTCAAAGCTGACTCAAGTTCAGAAACTAATGTTCCCGAGCAAAATATTTTTGCTTTACTTTTAAATCCGAGGACATCTCACACATGATTGTAAATAAATGTCTCAATAGAAGTTGGGGCTCACACATTTTTGCATTAGTGTCTATTATTTTAATAAAAGTCTCAGTTAATAAAAGTTTCAGCCTACATTCACGTTCAATTTAAGTGCAATATAAGTAAAAAAAGATAACTCTAATATGGAGGATAATATAGAAGATGATGTAGAAGATATTAATTTATATCAAGATGTAAGTATCTACTCTATAAAAGAGTTACATAAAAACTTATTAAAATTTATTATAAGAATTAAAAACGTATCGTATATTTCAGGAGACAAACAATAATGCTCCATTTCAGATAATAAGAAATATTTTGGTAGGTAAAACAACATCAGATCCATTCTGTGAAGAAATTTCAAATAAACGGACCAAAAAACATATCGGAAACTATATTTTGAACGCGTTGAAATCTAATCCAAGTTTCATTGGTCAGGTGAAATATTTTAAAAATAACACTTTGCTTGCAAAATATTATATTATTAGATAGTAATACGATTAATATATTTTGTAGATCGATGCAGAAACAGGAAAAGAAGTTACGTTCGAAGAGATGAGAGAGAAGAGCGTGAAGTGTGCATTATGGTTGAAAAAACAGCATATTTGTCGTAATAATGTAATAACGGTTTGCACTATGAATCAATTAAATGCTTACGTACCACTTCTGGCGGGTCTATACATCGGATGTAAAGTGAATCCGTTAGATGAATATCACGTCAAAGGTACAGATTGCCTCCTTACGATTATTCATTGATCTATTTTTTCTCTCATTTACTTATTATCAAAGATATGTATAGAAAATTTAGATTACTTTCTGAAGAAAGTCAAACCAAAAGTAATCTTCACCAGCGCAAGTTTTGCTATGGCAACTCTTCAGTTTGCCTTCGAAGTTAAGAGTAACTGTAAATCTGCGTCTTTGCCGAAAATCATCGTTTTCGATCATCACGAAGTTTTCGAGAGTCTTCACTCAATTCTGAATTATCAATCGTTCAATGAGAATGCCGTTAACAACTTTTCCTGCCCACTAATAAGTATAAGAGAAACTGCGATGATACTGTTTTCTTCGGGTACGGATAGCCTTCCCAAAGACGTGGATATTCCGCAATCAGTTTTCATGGCTCCGTCGAACCAGCAGGCACCCTTTATGAGTTGCAACGACATTGGATTATGGTTCGAATCCTTCGGTTTCATTACCGGCATGTTCTTGACTGTTCGCGCCATCACTTCGCACGTGACAGCGATTAAAGTCAAGCCAATGTTCCATGCGAGTAAGGTGTGCAAATTAATAGAAAAGTATAAGGTAAAGATATTTAAATTTGTGTGTCTGAGATATACGTATGAAATATAAAAAATACGCAGTGTAAAATGTATAAAATATTTATTTATTTCAGGTAACGTGGATGTTTCTTAAAACTGATATGTGCACCGAACTGGTTAAATCCATCGATCTTACGAAATACAATGTCTCTTCTCTGAAGAAATTCTTATTTGGTGGCTCGATCATTAATCATGGAATTCACGCGAATCTTATCAAGTTGTTGCCAAACGCTTCTGTTATTCAAATATACAGTGTGTACATCTCGTCACAATTGTAATAAAAAAATCAATGATAACGATGCAATATTTAAATCATTGAGTTGTTTCAGATCTAACTGAAACAGGCATAATAGCTTACCAACGAAGAACCGGAAAGATTGGATCCAGCGGTTACGTGGGTGAAAACGTTCGATTGATGATCACATCTTTATATCCCTCAGCCAAAGAAAAGCCATTAGGTCCAAACATGCGAGGCCAAATCTGGTGCCGTTCTCCATATATGATGAGAAAGTATTACAGCGATACGTCCAGTGTGAATTACTGCGGTAATAGTCACAAATTCTTGTAATTCATAATTTATAATTGCGTTTATGAGATATGATAACATAAATAATATCATATATAATTATTTTTAATGAAAAAGTATATATTTAAATCAATTCACGTAGAGGAATGGATAACAAATTGGTTCAAAACTGGAGATGTAGGCTATTATGATGAAGATGGCAATGTTTTCGTCACCGAGCGGATCAATCAAATATTTAAATACAAAAAGAAGACGATATCACCGGTGGAAATTGAGGCCGTGTTACAAAATCATTCTGCAGTGCTCGAGGCCGTTGTAGTACCTATGCCACATGCTTTTGAGAATAAATATCCAAAAGCGTTTATTTTGAAGGTGCCAGGAAAAGAGGTTTGAAAGCTGACTTTTGTCTTGAGATCGATCGGAATTCTGTACGAAAGATTGACATTATTTTGCTTTATAGGTAACGGAAGAGGAACTGGAACAATGGGTAATGGAAAAATTAGGTCCAGATAAAGAACTTTACGGTGGTGTAATATTTCTTAACCGGATGCCACGTATCTCAAATGGAAAAATTCAACGAAAGATACTTAATTATTGGGCGCAGGCTGATGCATACGATAAAAATTATGCATAATCTAAAATATATTATCGTGAATTGTGAGCATAACTGCTCATAATTCACAATATGTAATATATTTTACATTTTTAGTAAAAGCATAATAATTAAATAAACTAATGCATAATAGTTAAACAAACTAAATCCATATTTAGCTTCTTTAATTATTATGCTAATTTTAATATCATACAATTTGAAATATATAATACCAATTATAACATACATATATTATTATAATATGATGTATAGATATCGAAAGAAATGACTTCTGTGAAAGCAGTCGAGTTGAAGTTAATTCTGGATTCAATTCTGACTGTCATCTCACATATGTATGTACATTTCGGATTTAAAGAAAGTTGATTATAGAAAATTAAAACTTCCGAATGTGAAGGAATATAAAAGTAAATGGTAACTTATCTCGGGAAACCATATTTTATATTTTTATTTTTATATATATTAAAAATATTATATTTAATATTATCCGTAATATTACACATAATATATTATATATTACATTATATACATATATATTATTATATATATATAATAAAATAATTATTATACAATATCAATATATAAATTAACAAAGTTATAAAATTCTAAATATTTATAATAAGAGACAAAAGAAGGATTTATATCTTCAAGCTTGTTAGCATAATTATTCTAATTAGTATAAAATATCTTTACATTGTAAATATATTACAAGTGCAATAAATAAATATGAAATTAAGACAAACTACATTTAACTTTAAATCTTATATACGCGCATAATGTTTATATACAAATATATACGATTAATTAAATTAAATAGAGCAATAAAAGCAAATATATTATCGGCAAACTGTTTTGCATACAAATATGCAAACTTATAATAAATGTATCGGGGAAGTTCAAATTCATATAAATAAAAAGTAATGAACATTATCTCTCGCACATGTTATGTTATTTTAACTGACTGTATGATGAGATATGCATTGCGTTTCATTGTAATCGGAAAGGCTTCGCAAGCGAAACAACATCGATAACTCCGATATTCAATTAGTCCGCGGAGAGAGAGATGGCACCCAGATAAAATATCCTCCACAGAATATTACTGTATCGCATTTGTTTACAGTGCACGTTCCACAGTATTTTACAGCGGTGACCCCCTCATTAGCGAAGCGAAATTACCCGGATTCGATTATCTTCCGCGGCGTAATAGCGGAAGCGCACCGCGCGCACTTCCGTCATCGAGGGGCGCTTCATTTTTATGCGTACGAGCGACATTTCGTTCGATCGCTTTTAACGATCGGTAATCAATCCGAAAACCGGACGATTTCGCAGTTTTGACTTCCGGGATCGCAACCTGGATCAAACTGTCTGGCTGCCGCTCTCTACCCTCCGCGCGTCGCGTCCAACCGACCAACCGGCCAGCCTGCGTAGACAAGGGGACAGATAAAATCGGTATTACGTTTAGGGACACGCACGTGCAAACCTATTAACGAACGCACGCTCACGCGTCCGACCGCGCGCGGGCGCGCTATAATTCACATGGGAAACACACGCGCATACAGGAACACCGACGATCGCTGTGATTTACGTGCCGCTACGATACTACCTCCAACTCTCCCTCTATCTGAATTTCGTGCCATCCTATTAACCTCTGCACCGGCACGTTGCTAGGAAATTTTGGAAAATGACTCGACTTCCTGATATATCCTCTATATATGTGTTGCTACGGAAATAATTCTCAACTCTCTCCTCAAGTTTCAATGGAATTTTGATAATTTTAATTAAACGATACAGTAACATATAGCTATTAGTTTGATAAAATATTATATAATAGTGCGAGAGTTGTACACTTCACAGAATTAAAACATGAGTAATGTGCGTGCGTGCACATTACATAATATATTTTTTTATTACATTTGTTACACGCATATCTAAATAAAATGTTTAAAAGGTGCTTAAAAGGTGCAGATATTTCTTTTAAGAGACGTCTTAAAGACGTCTAAAAGATAGTATTTCGACTTTTTGTTGTCTATAGATCCAGTTCTCTGAGTTCTCATTTCATGTGCCGACAAATTTTAGTATACTATGTTTAATACACCATATTTGAACTAATTCTTCATCATCATTCACTAAAGTAAAAAAGATTATGTAATATAGCTATTTAAAATTAATAAATGTTATATATCTTTAAATAACTTTAAATATAATACATAATATAAATCAACTATAAACTCTGAAATAAATTTAAGCATTATTAAAATATTGTATTTTAATTGTCCTAAAATTTTCACATCATACTTTTATTATATTACAATTTTATAATATACAGTTTCTCTGATAAAAAAAAAATTTTTATAAATAAAAATTCAATTAATTTTAATTAAATACAGTGGTTCTAAATATAACGTTTTTTCAAACCCCGGGATCACTTTGTATCTGTTCTGGCGCTGCAATAAAAAATTGGTATTATACTCACTCTATTCTCAAGCTTCGACGGAAGTTCCAAGCTAGAACAAGAAAGAGCTCACCTAGGCAGTTATCCTGCGCGAAGCGTTTTAACGAGCTCGTTTCGGCTAGGCACGGACGTTAACGATATTTTAATTGATAAAATTTTGCAGACGCTGGTAGGCGGCCATAGCGGGGACACAAATTTCCAATTTTCTCTGTCGCGAGATGGCGAAAAAGTTTAATTGCTGGCGTCCCGCCGGCGCTGCTCGCGCGGAACTTTTTAAAGCATTTCCGGTCGACTTGGACGGTTGCATTTGCCGACTCTTTTGAGGAAAATTGTACAAAAACTGAGGTTTTCTTAATAAGCGAAAGGATATTGTTTTAGAAAAACTTTCTTATTAAATAAAACTTATAACTATATGTACTAAAAGTTTATGATGTACACAGTCATAAGTGCTTTAACGTTTAAATTCATATTGGAGTCCTTTTAGAGCACAAGTGTAAAAAAACGTTTCTATTTCCTATTTTTGTTAATAGCTTTAATGTTAACTCGATGCAAGAGATTTTTAGAAATTTAATAATATTAATTTATTTTGAAATTTTGATCCCCCCCTTTGAAAATTTAACTTCACATGTGTGCGAAGTCGTGAAAAAACACATACATACAACTATATGCGAAGAAACGAAATCTTAGAAATATACACAGAGAGAATATTTTCTTAGAATTTACTCTGAAAATACAATATGATAATTTTAATATAATAAAATATTTTAAAGATTCTTATCATGCACTTAAAATCAACTAAACTTATTTTTATATTTTATCGTAATATTCTTAGTGAATGCGAGAATTACATAAAATTCTTCAACATATAATATTGTCCTACGAGCCAGGATAAACTCTAAGAAGAAATTATTTCCTTATACGTTCTAAGAACGAAATGTAATTTAATAAGTATATTCTAAAATTTTTCCATTAGACGATACTTTGGAAACCCATGTTCTAAGATATTTATGACTCTATATGCATACATGTATCTATTAATTTTAGAAAAGCGTTAGCGTAAGCATGTTCTCGACAACCTCTTCGTGGAATCGATGCAGCACAGCCGGTTTACGCCCAACGAGTGTAAATTACAACCAACGAGCGGCATTCACTTCCTTCACGAGGTGATGTTCCACCAGCCGCATTCGTACTGAGCGTGTTTTATGGAGTCGATCTTGGTTGTTACGCTGATTCTTCGGTCGTAATCACTGCCGACCTTCGCGCGATCGAGAAGTTATCCGCTCGTTTCGCCGAGGAAACAGGTCGTGCCAGGTGAGTTGCCGATTCAGGAAGCTTCGTCGTCGATATAATGCTATCGAACAAGAGAATTCCGTATCGTCCGTTATGTTCAGGATGACATTTGCTCTTAAGGTAGCGGACGAGGACACACGCTTGTATATTTTCTCATAGATTCTTACTAACCGACGCGAACGATTCTCGGAAATATGTATCTTGCAGGATCTGTGCTTAGTCACGCTGAGAAATGCATATTTCAAATCGTCTCGATTTATAATACTTTGCACGTTGTACCACGTGTATATTTTCTGCCGTTATCTACTCGAGAAACTACTACGCAGATCGTATATATAAAGGTCTTTAATTCCCAGAATATATTAATACATTCGTAATATTGAGGTTTCTTAGTGAGAAATAATCATCAAGTCGATGTCGATTTCCAGATCACCTTGACGTCCCAGAATGATCAAATAATTGTCAATACAGTATCGAATTAACGATAATTTCTTATTGTAAACTATCTCTTTCTTCCTTTCTCTTAAGATGAGAGAGAGAGAAAGGGAAAGTTTTGATGTTCGCTTAAAAATAATATTAAGAGAGAGAATACTATAGTATACTAGGAAAATACTATAGCATATGCTATAGTATTTCTCTAGATTTTTGTATGCGATATTTTTAAGAATAGGGCCCCAGAGCTTATAATAATTATTTCTACCAATGTGTGTAATATTTCATCTTTTTCTGGTTCTAAGAATGAAAAAATTATCAGATTATTTTAATTTTAAGTGAGGCTTTTAAAACTTTCAATTGATAAAAACGGATATTATTCACATATCACACACACACACACACACAGTCGGGTTTTTCCTCTATCAAAATCGATAAATATTTGATAAAAAAATTCATTTCATCTCACGCTAAAGGAATTTCGATAAAGAATGCAATCCACTTATTTAATTAACGTTGCAAATGCTTGGGAGAGCGATTCTTTTTGATTCGTCAATTCCTAAAATTCTTTCCTTCGATTGGTCAACGGAAGCTCATTTAAATTGGTCGTTAAAATTGGTGGAAGATAACGAACGAATAGTCGAATCTCCACCCATCCTCGCATCCCTGATTTGCGTGGAACGTTCGGTCATAATACAAAACTCGCGACCGCAAACGGAATAGCGTCACGCGCGTTACCGTTGTACTTCCGGCTTGTACATAGCGGAGCGGGGGGCGCAGACACGTGGTCGCGAATTCTCGCCCCTTTCATCGGAGCAACGCGAGCGAAGGTCGCCGTTGAGAAAAGGAGGAAGCGTGCGCGCGGTGGTTGAATAAGGTCGGTTAAGGGCGGGAGGCCCGCGAGCGTGGCGTGCGGCTGCGCGCGCATCCCGGAGTCACGCTGCTGCTCGAGCAGCGGACCACATGTCGCGCCGAGCCGAGCACGCAGTAACGCTGAAGCCTTCGGACGGGAGAGACGTGTTCGACGAGCGTTATATAAGCGCCTAACAAACGGGACTCTCGTTTAAATCTCTCGTCGACCGCTTCGGTTCGCGTCGCGAATGTCGCGATTTCGCGGAATGGCATCGATTTGATCGATTCGAGTGCTGGTGCGCGCGATCGTTTTCCGTGGAAGATTTCGGAACTCGCGCGATCTTCGTGGTTAACGAACTTCATACGAAAGGGACAAGGGTGAACGTAGCTGCGGATTTCTCGGAATCATTATGGCGTTCGCGGGTTATGTATTCGCGCTCGTCGTGGCGATCGCAGCAACAACGGTCGTCGTCTCGGAACCGGACGACACGGCGAAGTCGCAGTTAAGGATTCTCAAGTGTTGCCGTTACGGCGAGGAACTCCAGCTCTCTCCGACTCCAGCTGAGGACGACGCCGCGTTGCCGCGTTGCGGACCGGCGGCGTCGAAAACCTGGTGGGCACAGATGATTTATTCAATCGAAGAAGAAACACTGCTTACCAGCGGCAAATTGCCCGCCAACTGGCACGTCGTCGATGGACAATGGCCGAAATGCGACGACCACACGAAGTTAGCCCACTTGCGACAAGAGATACTGAATCCGATCATCATGTTCACAAACGGTAGTGCGGTGCGTGAATTCAGCCAGGCCACCACCGGTCCTTACATTTCCCCCAGTAATTATTGCTCCGATTCGACCGGTCTGCTCGTGTGCACGCCGAAAAAATCGACGGGCCATCACGCCGCCGCGACCATGAGGCCGCGAGTACGACGTTGCTGCGGCGAGCACGCCAATTTCCACGAAGGCGGGTAAGCGAAGATCAGCCTTAGAAGTTTCTCTCTCAGTGTCTTATGTTTGTGTCACCCTGCGTGGAGATTGGGGACTTGCGAATTGAGAATTGTAGAATTCAGTCGATTAGAATGAAACGAATTAAAATTAAATTGATATCCGATTGGAATTCTAACCTTTAATTCGCAATCCTCAAAATCATTATATTGCTGGGTTGGTTTGGTTGATTATTATACGAAGTGTACATATGTACAAATAATACGAAGATTCAAATTATGTCGGGCAGAAGCATTCTCTTTGTGTTCACTTTAACCAGAGACCTCTTATGGGTGCGTTCAGATTTACATCCAGATGTCGTATATTATTCTTGTTTAACGTTCAGGGTACAACAGGGTATTTTTCTCACATTCGATTATGATTGATCAATTTCTTACGATTTAGAACTTAAAACTTCAGATTTATGTTTGAAAATCTCACTGTATAGACACCGTTTAAGTTTTAGAGAATCTCAGTAAGAGAGTTTTAACGGCTTTGTGAACTCGACACCCGACTTACAGCAATATTTTTTTTATTTTGTTGAATGTAGTAATATTAATTTTTTGTTTGCAGTAGCGCAGAAAAAAATATATCGCGACTTTGAAATTAATAAATTTTAAGTATTGTTTTTTTTACAGAAAATCGTAGTGAATTGTACTAAAATTATATCCGTTTGTTGCACCGGTCACGAGTTTATAGATATTTTACATATAAATAAATAAGTATATATTATAATACTAATACAACATAATAAAAGACTTTCTTATTTATGGTATCAGTACCTTTTTCGTTTCTTATCCAAACAGTGTTACAAACTATATGTTTCATTTAATGATTTATCTTTGATAAAACAGTAATGGATTTTCTAAGTCTTTGACTCAATTATTGGGTACATAGCTATTTGTTTAGTTATCAAGTCATTTAATTTTCCATTGATTTGACATAGCTATTTGTTTAATTATCGAGTCAAGCCTGATAGGCTCGCTCCTAATGGCTTACTTTGTATTTTCTCTAATAAAAAAGAAAAGTTATCAAGTATCGTGTTTAAGTAAAATGCGTTAAATACGTGTAGAACGACCTTGACTGTTGCATTCGTCCGGTTTGTACTCGAGAATGTGATGTTGCATGCGCAGGCCAGTTTCTCGACGAATTCTAGCATATCAAAATGAATGAACTATTCGCAATATCGTACTAATTTTATAATAAAAAATTGTATATTGAGACTGACACAGAAGAGTAAGATATTTATCAACTCTTTCATATGTCTGTATATGTTATATTAGTTATCTCAGAAATAGTCAGCACCAAAAAATTAAGTTCAATCGCAATAGTTTTCTTTACTGATAGATAATTCATACTTGTTTTTTTATTTTTTCTCGCTGTCTTGGATTGCCAAGAACGTTAAAATACCGCCATTATAACAGCTGAGAGCGTGAAAAAATTGAACAATGTGTACTCTTGAATGAGATGACGCTGAAGCTAGTGGTCACTTTTTGCGGCCACATGCGAGACGAATAGCAGGGCGAATAGCAATGCGGGGCTCCCGATTATAAAAAATATAATTAAGAATGTATTTCCGTAAAAAATTAATTGAAAATAATAACTTGCGGATGCTTCTACTGTTTTTCATTGTAATGAGCTCTCCATGACAAATATATCTTTTTTTATTCAATAGAAATACCTGCGTAATCGTGCAGGAAACTGCGGATGCACCGCCTTTACTTCCGAACGCGTCGTCCGCCATCGAAATTGTAGCTGGATTTCCTAATTGTCCAAAATCCGACAACTTTACAATCATCGGAAATGCACTTGACGCTGAGCTGCAACCAGACGGCAGCTTGGAAATAAACGGGGCCATTTTACCTAGCGGCCAGTTCTGCGTTGAAAGGATCAAGGAACTCAACCAGATCGCCAAGGTGTTTACCTGTCCGGAATACGCACCACAAAGGTCAGTGCGAAATTGAAATTGACCATGTCGTAATATATCTTGTATTTCTCGCAGAACTTTTTTATATAGCGTTTCTCTGCAAAATGTCAACCAATATATATACAACAATAATAGAAAATTTCTCTACACATTAAGATAAATCACGATATTTGTAATTATCATGTTATCTGAAACTTGTAAGAATACAAGAACATTTCAAGATAGATAATAAGTTTTGCATAAGTAAGGGATCTTTATTTTTATTATTTTTACTCGGATTTGGAAAATATGTTTTGGTACTTATAATTCTGTTCAGAAATCCGTTAAGATGTTAAACGAGACTTCTGGATCGTTCATTATGTATATCATCTCGACTTTCGTGCGATCTTGATGTAAGAAACGCGTTTGTCTCTCTCTCTCTATTTTCACGCTCGACTAATCTATAATAGAAGCCGAAAAATATTAACGACTTTATCATTGTTTTACTTAAACGTACCGCTATGCTGACAGCAACGATCAATCAAAAACCACCACGCGGGTGGATCCGCTAACCGCTCGAATTCGTATTCGTGATAAAAAATTTAGTTAAGGTCTCCCTACACGATCAGTAATACTGAGTCAGTATTACTGATCAGTATTACTGACAGTATGCATTAGTTTTTACAATCTTATACGATCAGTATTATTGACAATATTTCACTTCAGTTTGATGTGATTTGACGTATATTATTATATTATCTATGGCGACATGGATCTTAAGGAAAAATCATGTATTCAAATCCAAATCATCGTCAGTATTTTACGTCAATCCATCAACATTAATCACACACGATTAATAATATTGTCAGTATTCGTTAATATACAGTATTGCTGACCGCGTACAGAGCCTTTAGAGTCCAGATACCGATCCGCAAGGACCAGCGTCACGCGGTAACAAACCACCGCAAAATTGGTGTTTTTTCGCTCGTTTTCTGGACCTCTAATTTTGAAGCAAATTTTGTACCAAGTGACTAGTCATGATGAGACAATAATCGCATAAAATTTTTAAGTTGAGCATATGACTTGGTTTTGCCAAATATATAAGGGGTCAGTCGCTTGAATGTAGGTAAATGATGTCCAATTTTTGAGATGTAGATTCTTTTAATATTTCTGAATTGTTGTTTGGTTTCTTTAGGTTAATTTGTTTGTTTTATTCCTAAACATTCAAATTTTTCTTCTTGTATGTATGATTTTTCTTTCTCTGTAGATGCACTTTGAATAGAGGTTGGATTAGCCTCATTAGAATTTGTGTTGAGAATATTTTCTTGTCTAGAAACATTCTGTATATTTTAAATATTTTAAGTTTAAATTAATGAAAAGGTTTACACTAAGAATAAGAATCAGAATTAGAATCATGGCCGTTACATGTAAATACCATATATCATATAAATATATAAAGAGTCGCCAAAGATAGTAAAAAATTTAGATGTTTTAGATTAATAATAATTTTATATATAAATTCCTAACTAACTTTTATTTTAGTCAGACTGTGCATGTATGTAGGTATACATATATAAGACGTTGGTCTTTCAATACAATTAATTAAGAATTTATATATAAAATTATTATTAGAAAAATCCATAAAATTTATTAAAATCTTTTGACAGAATTATTCTGAAAACATTTTTAGGTAAACGGCTTGCCCCGCTTAAGAATCTAAGGTTTAATATATCTTAATTCTGTATCTTACTTTAGTTGACTGCTGTTCTAAGTATTTTGTTTCCTTTTTTCTATAAAAGTATATCTTGCACCAATAGTAGATATTAATTCCATTAATATTTCCTCCGAAATATTTAATCATAATGATGAAAGTCGAACATATTTCTATTCTGTAGAAATTTTAGTTATCACATGTTGTGTACGTGTGTGCCCCCATAATCATTGAGCCAAGGTAACAACAATTTATTCATGAAATATATCTAACTACAATATATTTGTGTCTACCATCCTAGATCCGTTATTTTGAATTTTGGAATTTAGACTTTATATTCGTATCTAATGGTGTAATGCCATTCGAGTCAAACACTGGTTGTTGGTTGTGTGCCAAATAATCCTTTATTGTGTTATTCGTTTATTGTTTATATTCGTAATCAGCAACCTAGAAAATCCCCTAAAAGCAATTTTTATATTATTGTGAATTTCGCGATATTGGATCCGTTATTTTGAATTTTGGAATTTAGATTTCAGATTCGTAACTAACGACCCAAAAAACAATAAAATACTGTCGGAACTATTTTTCAACATGAATATTAGGTTAATGAAAATACAATAGTGTCTTACTTTCTCAAGCAACAGGCACCACTTTAACTCCCTATATTTTGCAAATCAATCATATGCTCAACTTAAAAATTTTATGCGATTATTGTCTCATTATGACTAATCATTTGACACAAAATTTGCTTCAAAATTAGAGGTTTAGAAAACAGGCGATATTTGCGGTGGCTCTTTAATTAAATTATTAAATCATTCAATTATTTTTTCACTACATTATTGTTTAAATATTGTTTGAGTATATCGACCTTACCTGAACCTAATTACTCTAATAAAAGTGTAATATTTTTTTTTATAATATTTTTTTAATTTTTTTTTTAATAGTATTATTTTTAAACAAATTTTAGCCCTCCATCGGCCTTATGGAATTTTACATCTTCCGTCAACAATATGGAGTTTTGAAGTCCACAGCAGATTTTTTTTATTATTGTTCCGAACTAAATAAAATTTTGTACACTTACAAAACCATTAACAAAAGTAAATTTTTATTGTACAATAATAGAAATCGTATTGTATTTTGCTTATTTTTTCCAAATTTAAATTTGAGTAAAGAAATTGAAGAAATGAATAACAATTTGTAACTTTATATATGAATAAATAAAAAAACTATATAAAATGAAGATTTTTATGAGAAAAATCGAGTCGTATTCATGGAAAAAAATCATTTTTACAAAACGAAATTCTATTTTTATCAAAATTAAAATAAATATACAAAGATTAAAATAAACATACAAAAAATCAAAATTTTATGTTGCATATTTCTTACAATATTTCGGTTGTTCCTTGCACTTTGGCTTACTACACAAGTTACAACAATACATAGTCCAAGTCTTTCTTTTTTAATTTTTAATAATTCGTGAATCGTGTATTTAATATATTTCTGTAAAAGTTAATTTTGTAATCGAGCTTTGAGGGGAGGTTATATCAAAACGAACATTAAATTCTTTACAAAATTTTAATAACTTAAAATAGAATTATAACTGTTTTCAAATTAAATATTATAATATAATATGATAGAGTTACCAATAACTTGATCGAGTATACCACCAAAATATAGTCATAATTGTTGGTGAAATATTATTACGATCCCAGAGTGCGTCACGGGGAAGCCACGGTAGGATTTTATATTCCATTTTTTCTATTTTTCATTTGTTTTCAATTTTTTAAATTTATTTTTACTTTATACTTTTTGTTCTTAATTTTTTTTAATGGTTTTTAGGTGCTACGTTGGATCCGCTATTTTAAACTTAAAAACTTCGACTCTGGATTCACTAGCGATAAAAAGACCCTTATGGATAAAGTTCCATGTAAAATATGAAATTATTCGCTCTCACCAGTTTTAGAAAAAAAATTTCAATAAACTGGTTAATAAAACATAAATCGCGATTTTCGTTTTATTTTAGAAACCAAAATAAGAGCGAAGAGAAGAAAAGGAAAAACAAAAAGATTAATGGCAAATGGGTTCTTCAAAAGAAAAGTTTATATCTTTTTTAACCCTTTAAACTCCACGTATAGAACATTAAATCCATCCTTAAACCATTCATATATAAACATCGATTAATATATTGGAGATTGAAATTGATTTAAAATGAAGCTGTGGATTTTTAATATATTTTCGCGCTTATGCAAAAGCGTTTGATTTGCAGTAAGAAAAGCGTGTTCTATAAAACGCTTGATGAAATCTTTCCATTGATGAAAAATAGATCGAGTGGTTGCATGAAACCTGTTGAACCTGAAGCCAGCAGAACGGTGAAAGATGCAGAACATCGGTGAATTTCTATCTTTCTCTTCACGTACATATTCACAGTATTAATGAAAAAAATAGAGATACTTTACCGTTGTTTTTGCTTTCACTCACTCTCACTGTTATGTTGGCTTCACTTTTACCATTAGGGCATGCTAGGTATATTTTATAAGTCTATGGTGACTAAAGTTGGAATGTTCCATGCTCTGTACATTAGTGAAAAAAGTTTCACGCTAAGGACTCAAACGTGTAACTTTTTCCCTAGGACGAGAACGTGAGAAATGATATTTTTTATACGTATCTACATAAAAATTTTCATTTTTTACGTTTCAACTCTAGAGAAAGTTACATAATCTATATACCTACAGATCAAATGTTTGGCTCGGTGTATATGTCGTATAGCTTTTGCATACAGGACATGTGTCAATGTTAGGGAATAACACAGCCATGTGTTGGCTAATCAACGTTGAAGTTTTACGGAAAAATTAAACACTGATTGGCCACGCATTATTCCCTAGCGTTGATTCCCTAGCAGCCTGTGCGCGAAAATTTTTATATAGCTCGTTAAAGGTGACTTGTGTCTTTTTTATTAGGATAATTGAATCTAATTATAAACTAATATTATTTCCGGTTAACCACACTGTGTTACAGTCTGCAATTTGTGTTGAAAGCCTAAATATGTCTTTTAATCGTTTTATACATACACAATTTAAATATTGCTAAGTTATTTTAGGAGATATTAAGTCTATTTATTCGTTCTTTTCAAAATCAAGTTGACTTTATCTCCAAGTTGGCTGACGGAAGGATGAAAGGGTGTATCGTAAATTAAGAAAATTATTCAAGTAGATTTTTGTCTAATGTTTTTTGAAATCGAGTAATAAATGTAAATTTTTTCCGTAACACGTTGCGCTATTAACTTAATATATTCCACGCGCTCGCCGTTCCGTCCGATAACTCGATATCAAGCGTACGCAGTACGCGTAAATCGCAGGAAGTTAAATATCAATCCCTCAATTATGCAAAACTAATTCTCTGTTCTTCTTATTCGCTCGATCATCGTTCATTCGTACCGCGTAATGAAGAATGAAGTCGACTTGTGGCCGGTTCCGGCGGTCAAGTCGTCCGACCCACTTTAAGGCACTCCAAGCACGATCCGACTTTTTGCCCCGTTAAGTATCGCCTGCTCCGATCTGAATTTATCGTACGACTTAATTGCGCGCGTTCGACGGTTAGGTAGCTGAAGCGAGGGATAAACGATCCCGTTTCTACGTCGTTCTCGAGACACGTCGAGGAAACGCCCCGCGGGTCGCCTCACTTTCATTGCTCCTCGACAGGTATTTTCTAGGTCACGTGTGTCCGAGAGCTCACGTCATCTGAGATTCCATTAAAACGTTCTCACAACTCAATACCGTGTTTCCGCGCATCGGAGCGACGAGCGATGTAAACGCTTCAGCTCGCGAGTGTTGCGTAAGAAAAATGGCATTGCGAGGTTCTGTTCTTTTTCTTAGAATTTCAACATGCTTGAAGTTCTGATCTCTCTCTCTATTCTGTCTAAAATTCTGAATGTTTTTTAAAAAAACAATCCCATATAAAAATTAAATCTAAGATATAAAGAAGTGCTGATATTACATTTTTATTATATGAAAAGCGACGTTATTTCAAAATTATAATATTTCTCGATGGGATTGTGAAGTGTTTTTTTACTTGGAAAGAAATGCGAAATTGTTACGAGTCTTTATACAAGCGTTGTTTTTATGAGCGACAAAATACAGATAACTTCGCTTTACATATAACGATCGAATATGCTAAATGTCAGGTAATTTACGATCTGCACGTCATGTAACTAAGTTACATTCGGATGTAACCTAAGATAGGGTTAGAAGATCTCATTCGTCGAGACATGTACGTCCCGCTAAGTCGAAGGACGAACCGTGATGGATTGACGGGCAGACATGCAGGACATCGCTGATAATAAGATCCGAGGTTTCTCTTCGGTAGAAACGTACAGACGTACAAACGTACAGACGTAGTGTCATGTAGTGTCGCATGGTACATATACAACAAGAGAATTCTCGGCTAAAATGTGTCGCGCTACCGGGGATAGTATACCAATGAACCGTGTTTATCTCCCGGATTCGAAGTGTCGCCGACACGGTGTTTAACGAAAATTACTGGGAGAATTTATGGCAAAAGTTTAATCGCCGTTAGGTGCATAAAGTAACGTCGAAAATGCGATTAGCGCCGTGCATTTGCGCCCAATGTAGGATCGATTTTGCAGAAAGTTATTCCGTTCGTATTCTATTTGCGTTTCTATATATGTATGGTATATATGTACATACGGGTTGGCTGACACACAGCATTTTGTTTCCTGTGAAAAATTTACTCGCCAACTACTCTAGCGAACGGCAATCAATGGAACAAAACGTGGTCGGATGCGATAGATTTTTTTTTTTCCACCGTGAATGCTTTCCAAATAGAATCGGTGACTTTTCTCAAAATTGGATAAACTCAATCTTTGACGATACGTGTATTAAATGCACGTGTTGCGCTTGCAATGCGATGTAATCGAACGGATTTCAAAGCACAGTAGTTATCTTTTATTTTACAAGTCAGGAATAAAACTCAATTTTTGCAATTTTTTCTTTTTTTTTTTTTAATTTTAATTACAGTTTCTTTGAATAGTACTAAGTAAATATTTAGAACTGTTTAAATAAAAATTTTTAGTAATTTTTCCCTGTACTAGTAAAAGAGTTTTATATTCTTTTATCGTAAACATATATTTTTTGCAATGGATATATTTACATAATGTGTTTGTGACGTACGTAGATTTTTTTATCTCACGAAAGTTTTTTCGTGTAAACATCAAGTTAAATCTCTGAAGATCTTGAAAGACCTTTTCCTTCAACTTTCACTCGTATTAGGTATGTACAAGTGACAGATACGAGTTAAAATTACTATACAAATGATTCGAAAACAGATACCGCTCGTCCTAATCGTCCTGAATGCGGTCACATCGTGATGTCATTAATTGCGATGAAAAATGGTTCCGTCTGAATATCTTCCAGGAATCTTAATTAAAAACGGACGTAACGATTGTCGATAACGCGGTATTATTTCCGTTATAATCGATCGAATATCTGGCTCACTGCCCATGGCTGGCAGTAAGCCAATCGGTCAATTGCCGATGTGACGCCGATAAAACTGCCCGAATTTAATTAATCCGCCAGCGCGAGAAATAACGAGAAATAGCGCCATAATTTGCCTTTTTCTTCCGCGACTTTTTGTCTGTTATAGGTAGTGAAAAATATCGACAGGATCGACATCAGAATTTGCATGTTAAATGTATGCTAATCTTTTTTTCTGCCACTACTACTCTATGAAAAAAAACGATTTGAAGTAGAGAAAATAGAGAAAAGAGAAACTTATGGTAAAAATATGTATTTGTACATAACGATAAATTATTATCGTTTTTTTTACGTTAATAGTTATTGCATATTATCGAATAAGTTGTACATTGTGATATATTTATAAGTTGTATATTGAATTCCAATATTGTCATTAAAACTGTCGTAAACATAAATTATATGTTCGTTAATTTAGACCTTCGATTAATGTGTGAACACATATAAAGTATAAAATCAGATTAAATGATTTTGTTATTTAACATAACATCCATTGTCTGATGTATAATCGTTGAGTAGACGGAGATTGATTTTATACGAATAAAAGTTTAAAATTTAAAAAGGAAGAGTGATTGCTGCAAAACAGAACAATTTTCTGTTTTTTTTTTTGCAATAATTAGCTCATAAAAGTTCATGACTTTCAGATGGACCTTTTAGATCTTTACACCTTTTACGTTGAACAAATTTAAACATTAGCGTCTAAAATAGCGTTCTAAAATTTGCTTGAAATTTTTAGGCCTGCTGTAAAAACAACAGACATCAGATTCACCCTGTATCCCGTGGGTTTCATCATCAGCGCTCTTTTCCTGGCTGCTACTCTGGCGGCCGGCTGTTTACTACCGGCCTCTCATCACGTTCTGCATTGGCGCTGCCAGACTCATCATGTCGCCTGTCTGATGATGGGCGATATTCTCATGGCCATCATTCAGCTCGCCGGGGATTCCCTTCATGGTGCAAGCTGCAAGGCGTTCGGTGAGTCTTCATTATTGCCTTGTTAATTTTTTCACTGCCGCTTCTTGCCTCTCGAGTGAGCTCCAGCAGAAAGCGATATATTTACAGTAATTTTACGGTATGTCTCGATACTGTAAGTACGGCAAAATGATGAATACAGAGGCGTTTTCTTATACGATATTCAAGTATATTAAAGTTGCAAATTTATTCCGTAGTTTTATGTGTATTATTTCTGGATAAATGAACATGCGAAACTATTATTTAGGATCTTTAATACAATTTGACGAGTTTCACTTGTTTAAATATTTTTATATCGCCTTCTGTTGAATTATCGAAATGTCTAGCGTTGTAATAAACAGGTGTATTATAGACCGGTTTTAAATAATACAGAAGCGTCTTTAGCATGGAAACGTTATTAAAATATTATTTTCTCATACATTCACGTATCAGTTTTTGCATTCATGTGCTGCATTTGAATTCCATCCGGTTATTTTTTGCGATCTTCTAGAAGATAACGCGCGCGTTCGGGACATTGTTGCAATTCTCTCCACAATAATCTGTATCTAATAGCCGCGTAAACGAAAAAAAATAACTGAACAATTCGCTATTTATCGGAGCGTGGCGATCTGCCAATTCGCTTCTTTTATTAACGTCCTTCGGTATGAATCGGAAGCGACGCAACTCGGATTAAACGAAATTGAAAACTAACCGGATCTTCACGTTGAATGAGCGTTGACATATCAAAAAGTAACAAGAAGGTTAATGATTTTGCGAAATTGAAAATCTTGAGTATAAAGAGCAATATTCTCTTTTTCTGGTAACTTAATGCTCTGTTTATTCATTTTTTCGAATTTCATTTATTTAGTTACTTATTAGTTGATAGAATTGTTCGACTTACGAGAGAACGCGATGTTGATTATCCACACGAATGTCAGCCGATATAACCGAATACGCAGATGGAATACGAATTTGGCCGACGATCGAGAGGCCGGCTTTATTTGCCACCCCGTCCCTGAAGCTCAGAGGGTAATTATTCGGATAATCGTAGTAATCCCTCGCAAAGCTCCGCTTCTCTCGTCTCGTTCCGATCGCGAGAATCGATTAGTGCGTACACCCGTGCGAGTCCGGCTTCTCCGCGCGTTGTAATAGCGCACAGCGACTCTCATTTGCATGAAGAATCGATTACGCAGATTCCACTGGAGCACGGGGATGTTTTTCCTATCGTGATCTGCGTTTAACCATTCGTTCTTACAAATTGGCACAGCTGATCGTGTAGTTGCAAGCCGGAGATTATTATCGCTCATGTTTCACAAAAATACATTTGAAAAATAAAAATATCTTTAAGCAATTTCGAAGGCATCTATTTTTAATTTATAAAAGTAAAAAAAAGGACTCTAAATGTTTTTAGAGAAAAACGTTATTTAATGTTTAATAAAGTAGAATTTATAATATTGGAAATAGATATTATTTAATATCGACAGGAAAAGCATCAACTTTTTTCTACATGAATTTTTTAATGAAGAATTACTCTGGTTGCGTGGATTTTTTTGTAATATTATTATTTTTGGAATAAGTACTATATTACACAATCGTATCAAATAAACATGGAAGCTTTTACAATATTTGTGTTAAAATAATAGTTGTAGGTAACTAAAACTTGTTTTAAGGTCATGGATCTTCCGTCAGTTCCGTCTACGAAAACTGAAGAAAGGAGAAAGTGGAACGTGTAGTGGCGAGTGTTGACCCACAATCTCTTTCGTCGATATTCTCGATTTTTCTCTTTTTCTCGACTCAAAGAGAGTGTTACTTCGCGTAGCGTACCGTGAGTGCTCTTCTGACAAGAGATTTGCTGACATATTTAATCGTATCAATTACAATTTCCAACTTTCTCTCATGGATCCTGTTTTAGAATCCGATACTTCAGTTGCAACGATCTAATAATATTAATTACAAGATTTTATGTAAGAGCTTATAAAGATTACTATTTCCAGAATAATCTATTAGAAATATTTCTAATAGATTCGGTTTTTGAGATATGAAAAAAAAAAACATTTTTTCCAATGCATGATTTGATTTTATCGAAACTGGAAAACAAATTAGAGAAGGTTCATTGGTTTGTGAGTTGAGTCATTTATTTTTGTTCTTTATATGACTTTAAATCGGTTTCAAATATTAGAGCTCAATAGCAGTCGCCTACAATAGAACGTTTTTATTGCGATATTCTTGAACAATGATATTTTTGAACATTTCTCAAGTTCTTCAATCAAATTCTAGTGAAAAACGTTCGTTTTACTCATCGTTTATCGCAAATTTTAGGAAAGAAAAGTTATATTTTTAAAATTGACACACTATACCTTGAAATTGACATGTTTTATGTTTAAAATTTGACTTGATGGGATGATTTTTCTGGCGGCATATTCGAACTCAACGTCCAAAAATGTATTGAAAAAGTTGTTTTCATTTTTGCATTAAAAACTACTTCAAATTTAAGACTAGTGTAATTTAAATAATTTGATTATATACGTAGAAACTCGTACGTAGATTATTCAAGCAACAGAAGAAAGAATTAAATCAAATAATACTATTGAAACTAATTGCACTTGATATAACGTTAGATTTATCAAGTTATCGTCAACATTCTCTCGATCGATGATTCATCAGTTGAATTACTCGCCGGAATGAAGCGAGTAGGTATTTCAACATCGGAATTGATCGAATCAACAAGATAACATTTTTTGATGTTACGTTGCGAGATCTAATGAGAAATCGGTATCCTCCTCTTTATTCCTTGCGTGCTTAGGCATTTCTAATTCGCAGACGCACGCATTACGTATCCCATTACGGCAACGCGAATGTAGCGGATGTATCACGATACGCGAAGTCACCTCGCGTATAAAGGTAGGAATTCCAGCAACGACGGTAACGGTAAACTGGATTCTTTTTATTGTGAAACATCGTCCTTCCTCCTTCCTCGTGTTTATTGTCTCGTGGAAAGCGCGCGAGAAACTGCTCGCTGATGCGTTTGCGACGCATGCATCGCTTCGACGGCCTTCGACCGGAAATCGTCGAAACGTGGAATGCGCCACGATGCAATTTTGAAGCATGCCGAATTCCGCGGCGGGTTCACGATGAACGGAGGGGGCCCGTTCACGTTCGCCACGATTCGAATATGCGATAAATGCAAAATGTTTCGCGCGTCCAGTTGCACATACTTTTTTTTCTCTCGTACCCTCTTTTCGTGTTTTTCATTCGTGTAGTATCGAAACAATTTCATACTATTTCAATATACTATTTCAATAATTCAGAATAACCGAATTTTCGTGTATGAAGGCTGCTCAGAAATTTCGTATATATGTTCTCGTATAAATTATGCTTGATAATACGAGTAATCGAATATTATTCAGAGTAATCGAATATTATTCACTCCGATACATTAAATATAACATAAGAATAAAATTGTGACAGCTAGCATTAATTATATGAGAACAGTGGAAAATTGTATGTATATATAAAACGGTGCGAACATATGAATTGGTTTTAACGCTATCACGTAAATAAATGTAGAATATTCTATATTTTGCTCGCTATAGTGCAGCATTGATAATTTCTCTTATATTATCAGTATTAATAATTCAAGTATAGCTATTGATTTTAATTACTGCAATGTATATCTTTAAATAATATTTGATATTACAGAACTCGTCTCTTTCTCGCGTCTTGAATTTAATTTTTATTTTGAAATTTCTCGCGTAACATTCACCATTCTATTGTTAAAACATTTTTCGCTTGATATCATGGATATTTAACGCACAAATCCATGCGATCAGATTCCACGATACTAAATAACATTTCGAATAATGTAATAATCTACATATTATACTGAACATTTTGCAAAACGTGTTTCTCGTTAAGTTGTTGAACGTTATACTTATAATCTTACAGAACATATTTAGATAGAATTGCATCGTGAACGCGATGTAACGCGACCTTCAAATAATAAGCATAACTATATGCGAGCCTGTTGTCGTAATTCCTTTCTAATACGTCCACGATCATATTACTCGGCTGGTTCAACGGTATCATGTTTTACGCGCATCATTGATTTTGTTCTCGTTGTTCGAACGATCCACAAAGCAAAAGACACGACATAACAAAGAATCTTGGTGTATGTATGTCGAACGTTCTTTTGCTTCCGATCTTTCGCGATGTGCAGTGTCTCTTCGGAAAACATCAAGGACGGAAACCCTCACTGCGACTTTGGCTTTGACCGAGAACTCTAATGTCGCTCAGACGTTGGGCGTCCATTTAAGGAGAAAACGCGACGCGCCGGAACGTCTTGAATGGAGGACGAGAGAGTAAATCAAAGCCTCGTTGCCTTTTCGAGATACGCTGTATGCCACGTTATACACCGATCTGAGAGACGGGACGTGAAAGAGGATTTTACTTGATTGGCAGGAAATTCCCGCTTTTGGCAAATCTGCTATTCACGCAAGACCGTTTAGATGAAGAGATATTACCGCATAACGGTATTACGGCAAATCCTGTTTCGTATTTTATCAAATCTCACAAGAAAAGTCATAATAATCTAGTACTATCAACATAGATATATAATTTTACAATTAATTTATATATTAATAGTAATATATACATATATATATATTATTAACTTTATTGAGTGCACTGTTAATAAAATATATTAGATAGAGTACAGTATTATTTGGGATCACGTATCAGTTACACTACAATAGGCTAGGCGACAGCTGAGCAGCTGATTTGAAGCCGTACCTGAATATATGAATCATATAAATTTTTAGACCAATGAGAATAAATCTAATTAAATGAGAGAAATCTTATACTCAGTCGAAGCGGATTTTAATTGGTGCTTAAGTATATGTATTTCTTGTGTAAATTTATAAGTATACATTGTAACTCTGCATATCGCGCGCTGAAATTTTTTCAGTTTTAAAACGTATTCCAAAAAAAAAAAGAATCAGAATAGTAATATATATTATTATAGTAATATTATTTATTAAATTATACGAGCAATTTAATAATTTTCAGTGTTAATAAGCATCTTTTATAAAAATATTAATTTTGTTATTTGTGTTAATAAAAATCTAAAAATTGCGAATAATATATATAATAAATTATTTGCAATTTTTAGATTTTGTATGTATATATTTTTTTCTCTCTCTAATATTTTTTTTTCTTTGGGCGCACTCGCGTATCGATCAGTCGCATCCTATTTCTTGTTCATCTTTCATTTATTTACATCTTTCAATCTCTTAACATTGTCACATTTCTTAGTTTATCGAGTGACTCGTAGAACCCACTCGTCGCGTTTTTTCATTCATCGCACAAGAAAATATAATCTCCGTACCAGTGGTGACACCATTGAAAGAAATTGTCGCCGTGATATTTTCGGGATTAATGACGGCAAAAACCAGCGCGCCCTTCTTCATCACAAAAAGTCACTAACTTTTGTTTCCGAAATAGTGGAGCATGTCCTGGGAGGAACGTCGTGTGTTCTCTCGTTTATAGAATTTTTCTTTCATTGAAGAAGAGATATTTATGTCTACCAGACGCCTGTTAGAGATATATGAGGACTTTCTTTAAAAATTCTAGCAGGGGTGTGTAAGGTCACACGCACTTATGTGAGGATTTACTTTTTAACATTTTAAAATATATGACAGACAATATTCACATTTTAGCTTTGATTTAAAAAATTTTGTTTAATTTGATAAACAAATTATAGAAAATTTTATTTGTAGAAAATAAATTAATAGAAAAATAGACGCAGCTTAAAAGATAAAAGTTTTCAAATAAATTTTTTAATATACAGTTTACATTCTGATTCTTTCTCTCTCTCTTTCTCGGAATATATTTTGATTAAATATAAATTTTAAACGAAGTCTTTTAAAACCGCAAATGTGAATACATAACTGACTACAGCCTTAACGATCTAAACTAGAGCTTTAATGCTTAAATATTATAATATTTTTGGTGTGAATTTATATACATAGTCCGTTCTGCAAACTGGGTTCCGAAATCCAGGGTCGGATTAAATATTTGAAGATCGTACTTTCTCAGCTTTAATTTCAGATTCAAGCGCTTTTACTTTTGAGTCTATATAATATTTAAAATGATTAAACTCGGAGGTAATATTTGTTTTATCAAAATAAAACGGATACATTTTGTATAGTTTGTCACAAGGTTCATAGAAAGATATTTGCCAGCTGGCCTGTCTACGATTTTGAAAAAGTGGTGGTAGAGGGTCTCTCGACCCTGGATGGTGATTTTGGGAGGGCTCGGGTTTATAGAAATACAATCGGGTTTCTAGAAATTAATTGTGAAGTCTCCTGGGAAGATAAGGCCCTGGGCCGGTTTCCGGTCTCGTCTATGCCTTGATCTGACCGTGCCGAAATTATTTTCACTTTTGAAATGCAATCATAAATCAAACTGGGACAGTAATATCACAAATTAAGTTGACAAACAATTTAATAACATTTAAAATTAATAAATTTTTTAGACTTTCTTTTATAATTCATTATATTAATATTATTCTATTAATTTGAGATTAAACTCAAGTTATATTATAATTATGTTATAAATCTGTTTAGTTTTATTTTTTAAATATCAATGAAAAATAATTAAGTTCGGATGATATTTGCAGTTTTTGATAAGCCCTTCAAGCAGGTTCTGTGGAGTATAATGTAATATTCTGCACCACACATATGTGCCAGCCATTAACAATGAATCCTTTATAATTATTGACTGTTACGCCTTGCGAAAAATATGGAGACAGAATAAACGCGCAGCGCACTGCGTAAATAAGCGAATCACTGTTTCGTCTTTTCTCAAGCATGACCGATGATGTAAGTGTACTTGCGACTTAAACGTGTGGAAAGCTGATTTTATGACTAATAGTGATGTCATTGTTGGAAAGTACAAGATTTGTTCCTGATCCAATGATAGATTCGGGTTACTTTTACCAATCAGAAAGACTAATATTCATAGATACTTCTTGAAATTGAATCTTCTGTTTTCTTCGAAAACTTTATTCAAGAAAGAAATTGCGAGAGAGAGAGAGAGAGAGAGAGAGAGAGAGAAAGAGAGGGGGATGGGGACATCGTGTAAGCTTTGTAATCTTTACTTTTGCCTTTATTTATCGTAAGACTCGAGTTCATTATTAATTGTCAAAGTCTTTTAATAGTATTTTAAAATACTAATTATCATAATTATGACAATTATCTTTAGATCACTCGTCACGTCAACGAAAAAAAAAGTAGACGTTAATTTTTTTATGCCGCTTTAGTCGCCTTCGTTAGCACCAACTAAATCCGTAATTAGGCATTTCGAATTTTATGTGCTATATAAACGTCGTCGCATTGAGGCAGTTTCGTTAATGATGAATGACATAAGGAATCGTCGTGTACTTTCTTGTCGAAAATGTACTCAGTTATAAATAGATAGGGAGAATCACTCGTAAAAAGCCAATGAGTCTCGCATTCTCCCTCATTCTCTCTGCGCGAATGTACTTTCCCTCTTTCTTTTTCTCCTTTCTCTTTGCCTCGTGTGCATGTTTACGCGCACGCACACTGCGCGCTCGCACGTTGGTCGTTTCAATGTGGCAAACCGTGCTTTGGTTCCCCGATATCCATATGCGGCTAATGGCAATGGCAGAATCTCTTTTTGCGGTGGTCTGTATCGATAGCGCAGTGCATTCGCCTCTTTATGCGAGATGTGTTTTAGCAGGAATTTTTTTCATTAACCGCCGCCCTTACGTATCTCGCGAAATACGAGGCGGTTTGGGACGCAGTATTTACCCGTTGCATATGGAATGTCTCATTTCCGGAGTTTGAATTTCGTAAAAAGCTTTTCGCATACCGAGATAGATTATTTATTTTACCGGAATACAGATTTTGTTTTCTTCGAAGAGGTTCCCTTAAGAAGTCTCTTTGGATAAAATGCCAAGAAATATTATTTCAATTAAAACAAATATTTCTCAGTTCTTGAAATTGAAAACAAACATTTTATTTTGTACTATAATACTCTGTTTGTAAAATTACACACACATTATATATATAGTTTAGTATCATCGAATTTATTCAAGTTACTTTGTTATGTTATTAAAACGTTTACTGTTCACTATACGGTAGGTTGCCAAAATATTAGGGACAGTACGTTTTTCTATTAATTTTAAGTTTGTAAGTGCTTCTTAATGAAATTCCGTGAAGTATTTTTGTTTTTAATGCCAATTCTGGTTATTTGTAAGTTCTTAAAGGCTGGTAATACTGACGATGACGTTCAACTTTCAAAATATTGACTGTTAGTTATTATTTGTTATAACAACTAAGCACCAACTTATTAAGAAACTGATACAAGTATGACACCACTCTTCTGAATTAAGAAAAAAAAAATCATGCATTGAGAGCATACCACGTCGTATCAAAATTCTTATATTGAGGCGAAGGGCGGTCTGACAAAAATGAAACAATAAATATTTTCTACTTGGATATGATACTTTTTCATTATAAACGTAGTAAAATAACATAAAAATAAGTTTCCATATTTATTAATAAGCCATATTTTCACTAGAAAACACTTGCAAACATAAAAATAATAGAAAAATCGCACTGTCCCTAATATTCTTGCAATCTACTGTACATAGCTTTCTTCGTATCCAGTGTTAAAAATATAAAACAATTTTCTCATTCAAAAAATGCTTTCTAACGTTTCATAATTAAAATATGTATATGCTCATTTTACATGTAAGGAAAACGTAATCTTAAAACTTTAATAGCGCGTTTAACAGCGAAATTACCCGGAATCAAGCTTAATACTAGTTATCCTTATACGAAAGACTATATTATAGTGATCGTTGCAATTTAATGCGCTGTTCTTACGCGTATCTTTATGAATGCCCTTTTCGGGGGGATGCCTCGTAAAGCTTCGCGTTTTTGCGCCGTCGTTCGCAAACTCGCACGACGCCGCGACCGTTTTGTCTCGGTCCGCACAACAAATCGCGACGCACCGTTTTTATTTGCGGAGGACGCGCGCGGTGATTAAAGAGCGGCGCGATAGTGGCAGGAAATAATCCCTTTGTAAAAAGAGGACGAGCTCGCGTACAATGTACGCTGTACGTTGTACGCTGTACGTGGGTGCAAAGTAATTACGAGAAAGACGCAATCTGGAACGCGTAAGGGGAACGCACGCTTTTTTTTTTTTTTTATCGCGCCCCATGCAAGTTTCAGGCGTGAGATGCCGGTCCGATTAAATCAGAAGGAAAAAGAGAAAGCGAGAGAAAGAACAAGCATTGATAAAGTACGCAAACGGTTAAAAGAAACGCTGGAAAAACGCTAGGTAGAAGGATTAACTCATATCTCGCGTGAATTAATTTAGATTCGCTGAATATTAACACGGACTTAAAAAGTGTACTTAGATTATTGGTAGACACACAAATGTTTTTCGTTCAAATACAGAGAATTTACAAAAATATATTAGATACCTACTTTATTCAATCGTATATTCTTTGTTTTTGAGTAAGGAACGGGTTTAACTATCTCCGAATGCGGTGTTATCCGTATGCCATTATATCTACATTGCATCAATGCATTATAATTGCGATTGCGATTTCATCCGCCGCAGCGTCGCGTAATTGGTAGCAGTAAATCCGCACATTGGTTATCTCGTGATGAACGAGCCGTAGAACATCCATCACATTTGCGGAACGACAAAGCTGTAATCAGATTGTCGACTGGGCACCATCACATTGAGACTTCATCGAGTGCAGAAAGGAGAGGGAAAGGATAAGGGTCCCATAGCGCCATGGGACTATATCCAAGTTTCCTCTCTCCTTTCCCGTTCTCTCTCTCTCTCCCCCTCTCTCTCCTTTCCCCTTTCTTCACCCTCATCATTGCGCCTCATTTCTTCCGACGACGACGTGATACGTCCCAGTCACGTAACCCTAAATTGCTCAATTATTTTCCAATCGTTGTCGCAACCGATCACGTTTGCAGTGGTCTCGGAAACATCCGTATTGACTCGGAAAGTCGGAACCTACGCCAGACATTACGTCTAGCATCTTCACGAAGCTCGTGGATCCAGCTGGAAAATACGCGCGACTGCTCTCTTCGAGAGTTCTGCAATAGACAATCTTGTGTGTGTGTGTGTGTGTGCTCGAAAGATATTACAATACAATCTTTGTTCCATGGGTACAATCTCGTCTGTCTCTAGTTTGTTTATTAACTCTTGTCGAGAGTTATAGAAGAAAAGCGTACACCCCTTTGGGCAAAATAGGTAGGTAGCTAGCTTTATATGCTGTTACAATTTTCTTCTGTTCTCCTCAATTCTGCAATTTTTCGCCCTTCTTCTTTCACCCGTTTCAGACTGCCGTATTTTCAAACGATTGTCGAATACACTTTCACGATTTATACACGTAGAAACGTACGTATAAACATCCCTGTGTGTGTGTGTGTGTGTGTGTGCGCGCGCGCGTGAGGTGTTTACATTTCTTCAGACAATTTATCCGAGTGCGAAGTAAGTAGCCTCGGATCCGGGATCCTGAACATTAAATTGCGAGTACTTGGCAGAGGATTTTCCGGAATGCTTGATTTAGGCGCGGGTCGTCAAGGGAGACATTATGCGGCGCGCCGTAACTTCGTAGGACCGGTTTTTCACGGTACGTTAGACCGAAATGGAAATAAATAACAAGCGGCAGCAGCGGTAGCGACGATTACTGCCGCAAGCCCGGGCAATCAGTTTTTCCTGGTTTTCCCGGTGCCGCTTCGTGGAACATCGCCGCTGTAGTGGAAAAGCAAAGTGTACATAGAGTAGACGGAGGAATCACCGTGCCGCGCACGCCGCCGCAGCAGCCGGAGGGAAGAATTATTTCTCTTCATTCCATCGCTTCCTAACCTCGTTACGGAATGAAAAGAAAGCTCTCGTCGTGTTCAAGTTTGGCCGGTGACCGGAATTACACCGACGGGGACAAATTCGCGATCATTTTTGTCCCTCCTCTCTCTCTTTCTCTTTCTCTCATCGTGTACTTTTTGTATCTTCGATTTGTACTCATACATGTTTTTCTATTTCTTTATTTTGAAGTTTACTTTTCCTTTTTATACTTTTATCTATATACAGAGTGTAATTTAAAAAACTTCCATGAACCGCACGTATAATAATACGATTCCTGATAAAAAGCATGAGACAAGATTAAGATATTTTTCAGTATTCTTTGTGAAATATTTTAAAGATGAACTCTTAAAAATATTTTATAGACGTTCTATTCATTGAATAACTGAAAAAAAATTGCGAAAATTGCGAAATGAGATTCATAAGTTTTAAACTTAGTTTTTGGTCAGGAATAGCGCTATGCTATACGATGTAGTTTGTGGGCGCTTTTTAAGTTACATCCTGTATATACATTTTTTAATTATTTTTATTTTTCCTCTTTTTCACATTTATATTTTTTCTTGTAAAAACTTCGTTCTCTTAAGTATTACCTTATTTTTGTACATATTTATTTTACGATTCTCATTTTGTTTTTGTAATTGACAGTAATTCGTTCTTAAAGGACTTGTCCTAGGACATCGATAAATGACTCACCCGTGTGAAGCTGGCCCCCCAATATTAAAAAATCGATTTTTTTCTTCATGCATTCGTTTGCTCACCCTTAGTCAAAAGATATACGAAAATTGTGTTTTGGGGGGCCAACTTCACACCAGCCCCCCAATTTAAAAAAATCGATTTTTTTTCTTCTTGCATTCGTTTGCTCACGTTTACTCAGATGGAATTTTCGTTTGCTCATCCTTAGTTCAAAAGATACAAGAAAAATTAAGTTTTGGTATCGAATTAAAAAATCGATTTTTTTCTCCATGTATTTCGGGTAAATGACTCTCTCAGACACACACACACACACTTTTTGTCTATCCACGCATCATTCTCATCCCACAAAGCAGGTTTGAAGGATGGTGAATCGGAAAAAACGTGGTTGCACACCCTATTCTGTGCTGTAACTTCTATCTCCGCGTATTTTCGATTCGTCCCGCCGTATGGCGATATCACGTAACGAAGCGTTTTCTCGCGTTGTCGTAGTGCGCCAACTATATCGAGTAACTCTATCGCGTTGCGATATAGAAAATCGATCCGTCGCACGGAAGCTCGCGGGATTTATGTGACTTCATCGCTTTAGCCGATAGTTTATCTATCTGCAAGCTGTTTCGAAAGCAAATATGTTATTTATATTTGGTTTATTGTATAGAAGGTTAACATGTGCACGAAATCCTGCTCTATTCTAGATTTATTGTATTGATAATATCATGGAATATATTTTGATTTCCCATCGGGAACTCGGTTCTCAAATGTATTCATAAAACAAACTTCTGTCCCGTAATATTGACTTAAAGATAATTATTTGACTTAAACATTCTTCCCTCGATGATAAACCCACTTAACTCGACTTCGGAACGTCGTCGGCGTCGTCTCACTTGAGAATCTAATATTCGAAAATTCAATATTGTACAGTTAAACCGGTCTACACAGATTCTACGCGGTACATAACGTGCGTACTGCCGGATATTGTCTGATATTAGAGAAAAACAGACTGTCGAGAACGAAAACGATCCGTCGCCGCCAGTGGATTCGCGAGAGTGGTCGACGTCGATTTCGTCCTTACTTTATGTCGCGACGTGAGAGTTGAAAAAGGCGTCTCTCTTCTTTTCCATCGCGTGCACGCACGCACGCACGCACACACACCCTTTCGCATCCCTCCAATAAGTTCAGAGAGATGATGAAGCACTGAGAGTCTAAGCGAAAAAACCTGGCTGTGCTCGCTCATTTCTTTCGCTGACTCCGGCGTGCAAATACAGGCACACATACGTCGAATGCGGCGAGCCGGTATGGAAAAAGAGAGACGAAAAGGCAACCCCACGTTCTACGTACAGGGTGGTTTGGTAATTGCCAGCGAGAAATAAGCGATACTTTTTCTTACGGAGTAAATCAATTTTTGCAAGAATCATCTTCTCTCGTTAATGACTGCATTTTTAGGATATCTGTGGTTACGATTCGGTGCGGTATTTATTTTCTGACGTGTTTGTTTTCGGTGGGTTTATTTTCTGACGTAAATGGTGTCTTTTTTTGTCGATAAATAATAAAAATCAAACAATGTATTGTATACAACGTGCTTAATAGAAATGAAATTCTAGCTGACTGATAAGTTCTTATTTATTGATTTATGAATAACACTATTTTTACCTGATTTCTATTTAGATATTTTACAAATAAAATATTCAAGATATTCGAATAAAAGATTGTCGGTTTCTTTTCTAGTTTTAATTGTAATGTAATGGAAGATATTAATTAATTTAAAGTTTAGATCTAATTAATCTTGAAAATTTGAATTTTGAAACTGACATTTATCTGAAAGAAAAAGAGAGAGATATCACATATTAAATTTAATTAAATCGCAAAGTTAAGCATAAAACATTTTAAAAGAACATTGTTGCAAATCAACTTATTATATATATATGATAAAAAGTTACGAGACATATGTCACTGTGCATGTTCGAACATCGAGATAATTCCTTTGTCTTCTGATTTCTTTGAATTAGTACTGTCAAATTGGACAAAGATCCCCCAGACAAACACTGCAAATTTCTTTTCAGCGCAATTTAATTTCATCGATAATATTTTCCTGCGTTGTGGCACTTTTGCAACATTTTTCCCAGAAGCTTATCCAATTACGAAAACACCCCTAATACGTCGGCCGTTTGGAATGCGTTTATTTTATCCTGCTAAGACGAACCGGGGTAGTCGTACAGGACGGAGTTGCCGGAAACTCGCGCTAAAACAACGAGACCGAGGAAGAAGCGTTGCGACGCCGACGCCGACGCCGCCGCCGCCGCGCCGCTTGGTACATCGGCGGACGTAGTCCAGACAATCGGTAACATCCATTCTCGGCCGCGTTTCTTTTCTCCGTCCCACCTCTTTCCTCCCTCTGTCTGGTCTTCACTTCTAGTTGTTTGCGCGTGTTTATGTCGAGTTTTTTATCCCTCGACTTCCAAACCGGGCGGCGTTGTCCGTTTTTCGTGTTTACCCTTGTTTGTCCGTTCCGCTATGCGTAGAACGTTGAGACATAGTAGCAAGAAGATGGAGACGCCCGCTCGAGGTTTTTCCTTCTACGGACGATATCGGAGTCTCTCTTATAAAGATGACCAGATTTTTACGTTACGAAAATGGGGACGGTACCGTTTTCTCAATTTTCTTCGAAAAATACCTTTTGTTTCCCCTCAAGGGAGAAAAGGGACGCTTCTCAGTTGTTTGACGCATGTCAACATAAAAGGACAGGAATGCACAAGTATTGTGCACTCAGTTGGGATACAACGATATGAAAGTTTCCATAGTGATTTTACAATTGGAAAGCACTCAATATGATGAAAATAATATGGTGATAGTATGGTAATAAAGAGACAAATTCAGGAAGATTCTTATATAGAGAATGTACGCATGAAGAACTAAAAGTTCGTAAATCTGTTTCTTGCGATACCTATCTATATATCCTACTTTTTCGCCACGTCTGCTCGAGTCAGCCACCTATTTTTGCTTTGATGCTTTTCTTGCCGGCTATACGAGTCAGAATCCCTTCCTGATTGACATAAAATCGTGATAAAACGTAAAAAAAAAAGAAAGTGAAGAGGGCGCGAAGCCTACTTCTTCCAGACATCCTATCAATCTTTCGAAATCCTCACGTGTTTGAGCTTCAAACTTTCAGCGTACTTTTTTTTTTAACACTGCCAATCCACTTTTCTCCCCATCTAATCCTTAATCGATGACTTTCAGTCTAATATCTCATTTCTAATCGTCTTAATATGTCCATTTCTTCGAGTGTTTGCGCGCGATAATAAGTCTCGAGCTCAATATCGTTTTTGAAGCTTTCAAGAAGATTCCCATCCAATATTCGCACTAATGAACAGCATCTGAATATATATATTCGCTATAAGTATCGCTATTACCGAACGAAAATTAGCGCTGTGACGAGACGGCTGAATTGCATCTCGATACGAAGATTGGCGCCGCAATGATACTTGGAAGAACCTCTAGAAAATTTTACAGTCTTCTTAATCGCGAGGGATGAACGAGACGGCGAATACCGCGGGAATATAATCTTGCGACGTGTATAATATTCCTACAGTCACGGTAATGACGATAGTAGTTATAAATTGTCGTCGGCCGCGACAGTGCCTAGCACGTTCGCGATTACGACGATAATAAATTGGCGGACGACGACTCGGAAGACCTATACCTTGTCATTATTGTTGCACTTATAGTAGCAACTCCCTCGACAGTCGATTATCGCGTCTACTTTACTTTAGTCACTCCGTAAGTTGATATCTCGCGAAGTGATATTCTCGGATTTAAATAATCGAGAGAGCCGTTTCTCTCGATTCGTTTATTTTCCGCGCCCGTTTATTTTCTTTCAATGGTGCTCTTAATTTTTCAGAATGAAGTGGGACACCTCTCGCGATTTGCATGGTGACCTATATATAATGTTACGCTGATCAAATCTATCTGTAAACCAAAATCAACGATAGCTCTTCTTTTTAACGTGAAAAACATAGCCGTATGTAGAACGTTTTACGAATTATTGGATAAAATAATGTAAATATTTGCGAGTGTTTAATGTGCTGTTTACTTTCGAAATTGCAAATGACATATATAAACGAGTTTATTTACGCAGTTATAAATTAGGCGAATAAAATAAATGGAATAAAAGTAACTAAAGTTAGATGGAAGAAGACATATTATAATTGTCCGAGCGAGTTATTTCGTCGCGGCGCGTGACTTTAAAGTATGCGCAAATGAAATAACATGATGTTTCAGTTTCATTTCGAATGATTTGCAAACTTAATGAAATCCATCCGCCGCATGTTGAAAATATACTAATATTAATAACATCGCTCTCAACATGTGCAGGTACAACTGTAACCCGGGAAATGGAAAGCTCGGCGACTGCGGCGCGGACGCGAAACATTTTTCGCGCAGCAATATGTCCGATTAAACTCACACGGGGCAGTGTCGCCGCAATAATTCACGTGGCCTCGCGCGTTCCCTCCCCCGTCGCCGCCGCTCTTTTCCCCGCCGTTTTCCCGCCGCTCTTTTTCGGCAATGTTTTTAAGGCCCGTGGCGTGGCTAATAGGAAAAGATTGTGTCTCGCTAGGGTGGCTACCCATCCCCGACGGTCGGTTCTCTCGTCGCGCTCGATTTATCATCGTGACGTTGCGGCGAGGTCTTGCTCCGCGCGAGGGGAAAATTCCCGCTTCTCCGTCCTTGCGCCGCTTCCTGCCGCAATAAGTTTCATTCCGTGAAATTAAGGCAACTCTCGCGTATATAGTTTGGTATCTCACGACCCATATCGCGATTAAGCGCTGCGCGTCATTCCGTTTGATACAAATTCTTCAGCTCGACGACGATTCGGTTTACCTCCGTGACGGCGACCTCCACGAAAAACTTGGCTGGCGGACGTGTAGTTGTTTCCCCGACTCGTCAGAAATATTTATCGCTAAGAGACACGATATCCTCCACTGTCGTCGCATTTATAAATGCAGCTCTACACAGAGCGCTACTGAGCCTACCGAGAAATTGGCATTGTCTATATTTTGTTGTATAAGTAATTAACGTTTTGTTATAATTATAGTTCTCTCTCTCTCTCTCTCTTACATTCACTTATGAAATCTCAGTTGTTTCCATTGATAGATATAGACCTAAAAATAATTGTGCAAGAATTTAAAGCAATGCTGCAAAATGTTTTAATATTCCAGCACCCAATTTTGACGCCCTACGTAATTATTTTGACGACCCAAATAAAATTATTTTCAGATGTGTATCTAACTATATTTTTAGATGTACTTCTGTAGAATCGTTCTTTCTGTGTGGAATTCTGACTCGCTGACTGACGCGATTCTCCGAAGTGAACAGACTGGTTCTTTACACGCACACGATTTTCGAGAGAAAAGATTGCCCTTCGTTTTGAAGGGTGAGCTCTTCAATTATCCGTCATACGGCGGAGTGCGAGATGAGATTCTAGTCTGGTGGGGTTCAACGACGTTACATTCTCAAGTATCATAGTCCACGTCGTCTCTCTCTCTCTCTCTCTCTCTCTCTCTCTCTCTCTCTCTTGCTCTCGTCAATCCGCTCTTGGGAGCGGACCGAGAAATTCGAAATAAAAAGCGGGAGAAACCGCATGGTGTGGACCCTTGGCGAAATTTATTCACCGCGTCGGAACCGAAGTTAGCGACCCGCGGTAGCCGGTGCGGCACTTGCAACAGCATTACGCTATGAGAAATAGTATCGTCCCTGATCCGCCGCCAGTATACGTATAATATCCCGTTTAATGCATATTCAGCGACCGCGCACACGCGAACGGCTAACCGCCTGCGGAAAATCTAGGAGTGTGGAGTAAGCTCGGTAATTTCGTACTTTCACTTCAGCGCATACTTATCTATAATCTCTCTCTCTCTCTCGTGGTACTTGGTAGACTTATTGCGCGATAAGTCGTTTTAAACTGGACTCCGGTTTAAGCGCAAGATAATCCCGTATAGAATTTTCGTAATTTCAGGCAAATTGTCATACGGTAACAGTAAATTTGCCTCGTTTTGTAATTGCTTACCTACATACGAAAGAGAAAAATATTTCTATTACGTCGTCATGGTCGTGGTTCGAGAAAATCTGTGTACGGCCGATTTTAACAACCGATTTTCAATTTTAGAGTGCGATACAAAAAAAATTGAACTGAAATCGGAATTAATCGACACGTGAAACTGTTATCGTAGTCGTAACGGTTGTAATGTTCTTTCGAAATTCCTGATATTTAGTTTATAATATCATGGAAGCCTTGATTATGATTTGTAATAATTAGATTAGAACGTGCGATGAGAGTCACAATGAATTATGAAAGCGTGGCGCGTAATTAATTAATACTTATTACTGATTGATTAATAATTATCATAATTAATACAATACACATTCATATATCTATATTATATATATATATATAGATATGAAATACTCATTTTAGAGAGATAATCAAATTGTATAATTTAATTGGTAAATCATTTTAGCAGGATTTTAGACGTAATAACTCACGTTAATCATCAATGTAATAATACATGTTAATTATTACGGAGACATTAAAAAAAAAAAAAGAAAAGCGTTTAAAATCAACACAATTCGATTTTGCCAAAATTCTAGTGGTTTCGAGAGCTTCCCCGTAACTCGCATAAGTATTTTCGAACGGAGCGAAATACATCGTGCGTATAACCGCGCTTTCGGTAGCACGACGGACAAAAACTGCATGCACAGTCGCGATCGATATTTAATATTTGTCCTCGCCGCGTGGCCACCAGCGACGCGGTTTTTCTCCCTTTTTCGACACGCGCAGTTCAAATTTACTTGGGGAATTTCGCACAGCGATTTTATTACGAGGAAAGTTTATCCGCGGGGCGGGGGAGGAGGGGGGAAACTCGCGCTCTCTTTCCCTCGCGCGAAAGCGCGCCGCTTGACGCGCCGTCGCGTCGTAAAAAGAGTCCGCCTTTATGTGGCGCGCAAAAGTCTCGGGCGAGGAGCCGAGAAGCCGCGGCGCGGCGCGGGTTTTACCGCTGGAAAGCGCGTCGGAACTCTTCTTGGCACGCAATCCAACCCGCGTTGTACGGACGAGGCTTTTCCCTCTTTTTTTTTTTCTTTTTTTTTTTCGCAGCACGCGCTTGGATAGCTCCGGACTTTCCCTTTCTCTCCTCTTCCGGTCTCCTCTCCTCTCCTCTATCCGTTTTTCTTGCTTACGCGCCACTCTTTGCGGCTCCTCTCCCCCGCCACCTTCTTCTCTGCCTCGTCTCGACCGTGATGCACTTCCCCGCGGCTTTATTTACGTGTTTTCGGCCGAGCACGAGTGTCCTCGAGTCGCCGTGAGAGCACTCGCGCTCGTACACTTATCCGTCTCCCGGCTCGTAAAGGAAACCTCCGTTGAGAATCATTGCGCTCCTCGCCGATCCGATGGGGTGCGTCCGGCGTAACGTTGAAAGTAATGGAATTACGCTGGATTTTTCTTTTTCTGTCGCGGACAAGCGAAACGACGCCGACGCACTTATATGGAGATGGAATGTTTGGACGGAATGTTTGGACGCGGAGAACAGCGAAATCCCTGTTTCTGTGGGAAACAAATTGGCAGTCAGCTTTTCTTGAAATAGATTGATTTGAGTCTTTGTCGCTTTCTCGCCGAACAAATTGTTGATACCGTAAAGAAGCCGAAGAAATATCTTTTTCCATTAAAATTGAAAGAATTGTTAAGAGAAATATATAAATATATTAACGAATAAAAAAATGTTAAAGATAACATTGCTGTCTACGTAAGTATTGGATTGGTTAAAAAGTCTTTTTATTTTTGGCAGTGGATGACATTAACGTGCTTTAAGTGTGAACATTTCTTTTTTATTTTGGCAAATGCATTTATAACTTAACAGATTAGATATCAACGGGTTTTATAACAAAAGAATATGAAGATCGTTTAAAAAATTTCAAGATCATTAGAATCCTAAATGGTTTTAAAATGGAACATTTTAAAAGATATTCCGCTATGTTATGCTATATTATTATAACAAACATAAAAACTCTGTGCAAACTCGACAAACATGATCGCATGTGTCAATTTTGGTTTGTAAAGTTCTGTGAGAATTTCTCCGTCGAAGACAAGCCGCTGGTAGGCCAAGTACAATGGATGATGATCAAATCAAGGCCTGATCGAAAATAATTCGCATCATGCCACTCAAGATATTCCAAAAGTGCTTAGAATATCTAAAGTCGAGTGTTGAAAATATCACTTACACAAATAAAAAACGAGAAAACTTTTTGGCCGACCTAATAATTAAATTAATTAAACAATAATATTAATTGAGTAAATTTTGAATTTCCGTTGAAAAGACATGAACTTACGAAAACGTTTAATTGACGAGAGGAGATCGATGTAATTGCAGGATGTAAGTTATATAGTAAATTCATACATCGATATATTATGTTATAAATACACGATGATTAGCTGGTTGCTCCGTCAAGTAATCGATACGCGGATTATATCTGCTTTAAATTCACGTTTCTTTTGTAAATATTAAACGTCGATAATAATGCTATTGTTTTGTTAAATTCGATGTGCGTAGCGTCGGCCTAAAGCTACACACTATTCGCTCGCACATAACCGGAAACGTTAACGGCTAGGCAGCAAGCGGAGCCCGTTACTTTTGGCCCGAAACTTGAACGTCAAGGATGGGAATCGCGTGTCGGCGAGGAAATTGAAATCCATAAGGTATAAATGGTGAAGTCGGAGGTTCGAGAGATTTAACCGGCATTACCATTTCCCATCGCCCCACCTTGTTATTTCCTTTTCGCGCGATTTCGTGCATTCGCGTGAGCTGTGCTACGTGCCTGGAATGCCGCGGACGCCGCCGCCGCGATCGTCTCCGGAGAGACGAAAAAGAGATACGCCAGGTGTAGCTACGTGCCGAAGCCCTGCGGCTATGGTGAAGCGCCATATGGTCTCCCCATCGGCAGTGACGTATCACGTTTCACGCTGGCCACCGTCTATGCGTTCTTTATGTCATTCTATAGTATACGTTCCCTATTTAGCACATTGATGGTCGGGCGAAATTTGTAACGTGTCCCGTGACATTTATGTAGGGCTTGTCGAGCCGCTTTTTCTCTCGTAAATCCTTTGACTGAATTCAGAACGCCGCATGATCAAAGAATGCAATGATCAAAGGAAAAAAATAAAGGAAAAATGGTACAATATATTATACATGAATTTAATTGAGCGTAAAATAATATTATGTATACATTTCTAAATTGAATTTCATGCCACAATATCGAATTTAATCGCGCATTTCCATGAGATGATAAAAATTGAATTTCAATGACAACGTCTAGATATAATTTATTATGATAATTTGTAACAACACATTATTCCAATTCGTAGCACGTTGTATTGTATTTCAGACAAATTCTTTGTAATTTGCCATCGTAGTTGTACTGGCGAATCTATAAGGAGCCATGATATGTAATATTTTTTTAATTTGAGACACTCCTATACATAGATTCCGTTATATTCTTTTTGTGTCAGTGTAGGACGTTTTAAGTAAAACATTTTATGAATTATACATTTAAATAATACTTTTTCAACGTGACACTTATAATAATATAATTAATTAAATTTCGCTCGTCTAAATCGAGCCGGTAATAAGATTTTTTTTATAATAAGTGTCTAGTTTACAATGTTAATACGACATAAAAATAAAAAGTTTAAAATATATAAAAAATATAAAAATAGTCGAACGTTTCGAAACTCACGGGTCCTTCGTCAGCGATTCTTGTAGATGTTACAATGTCATAGAGATGAAAGTGCAATCTTACGGTCTAAGCAACACGACGTGGTACAATTTGTTTGAAGAAATTGATTTTCTTGTTTTTGTGTGAAAGTGAGAAATTCATTGTTATCAATATAATATAAATTGTCAAAAGAGGTAAAACAATCGTCTGTTGTTGTCAATTTTTGTATCAATTAATTATTTACTTGGTGGTTAAAATTGACTTACTTACTTACATAATAAAATGTATGAAAACAGGAGCATCTTGACGTATTTTTTCGTCTGATTCTGTTAAGCGCAAGTGTTACAATGGTGACAGACGGACTCTTAACGCATCGGAACGCGCGATATTTAATATATAATATTTAATAATTTAAAAGTTCTATCTCGTATTTAATTTTTTAAAATACTCTACTTGCGCGCCAATAATGGTCTCCTCATTTATGATAAAGATCCCACCAGTGCCCAATTGAGAATCATGTTCTTCGTTTGTACGTCTATCAAGTCGTAAGTAGTACCGAATAGTCGCAAACATGCCGTACTCTCAAGGTGGTTTTAGAAACGGTAAGTGCGGCGATGAGTATAGGCGTGCGGGCTTTTCTACGTCGATTAAGCTCTCTTCATGAGAAGGCGTGGCACGTTAAACGCTCTCCTTTATTCGTACGAAAAAGGGAAGTTCGCACGGAAGCTTAAATTGTAGCAATTGCCGCGGACTCCCAAGATGTGCTATCGTCATGCACGACGATAAGAAAAGAGGAAACAGAGAGAATACGGCGATGACGTGTGAATTTTAAAGCTTGGAGATAGTCTCGGGTCGGTTCTGCCTGCGGCCGACGCAAAACTCCGTGCTTCGATGTATACACGCCTCGAGCTCTGTAATCGTTCCTCTGCTGCTGGAACTCGCGCGTCGTAAATATCACGCGTTACCGCTCCACGTCTCGAATCGGATGCATAAACGCTCGCACAATTGCCTCCAGGATTGTTACCGTCACGGTCCGAACGGTGGTCTGAAAACGCACGCGGTTGCTTGCTCGATCGGTCGTTCAATTTGGAAAACAATGGGATTGACACGCGGTAAACGGCTTTAAATAGGCTCGCGATCACGGCTGCGTTTCCCGATTCATGCTAGATTTGAGGAAATTAGGTGCTCGTGGTCGAAATATATTCATTACGAAAATTACTTGATCGATTATGACGACTGTCTGTTTCTTTGGTCTAATTAGTAAAGAAGATCAGCGAATATAATATAATTTAATCCGGCAAATCTCGAAGATTTGCGAAAAAAAAAAATACCTTCTTGATTATTATCTCGATATTAAAATTACAAGTGGATTTGCGAAAACAAGTACAGATAATTAGAGATTTATAAATAAAATAATATAATTGCGCTCACAAGCAAATACACTTCTATAAACATTACAGAATAAATAAAGAAATGTACGCACATAAAATAGATTTATTTACGAAATATGTTCTGCATTATTATTAACTGTACGAGACACAAATTAAATCTGTGATTGCAATTATTCGCATACACAACTCCACAAATAAATTTAGGAAATTAATCATTTATTATTATTCATGCACTGAACGCGATCCAAATTTTATGCTTCGTATGCGTAATAATTCTAATTAACGAGCGGCAAGTTGACTTTGCGTGCAAAGCAACGTTTAATCCGAGTTATTGAATCGAATGAAGGTCGGACGAACGTTTTAACGGCATCGTTACCAGACTTTTTCCGCGAGTGCGGTTAGCCGATCGCGCCGAAAGCGCTTAACGTAGAATATAGAATTCCGGATGGTGGTATCAGAAAAAAAGGTCGAAAACGAAAAAGTGCCCACGCCGCGGGTTATGTATGATACAAGCCGGAATGTATCTATCACTTTTCGATCGTTTCAAAAACGTTTCGGCGCGTTTCATTATGGTTATATAGGTTATACCCATATGTCCTTTTCTGTAAAATCCTTTATTTCAGGTAGCTGTTCTTTAGATTTATTGATTTTTTCTCAGAACTCAATTTTATGCTTTATTTTAATAATTATGGCTAATTACTTTCTAATTAGCGTTTCACTAATATTGCATTAATAAGCAAATATTTATGAAACAATCAATTCAAATTTAGTTTTATGCAAAGGTAATATTAGCCCAAGTAAAACAAAAAAGTCATGATAACGTCATTGACATCAGCGAGCCATGATTGATTAAAAATAACTTTTAATAATCACGTTTGCAGCTATTTTGATATCATTTTGATGTTACATAACTTATGCTTTACTTGGAAGTTATCTCAGATATACCACGTAAGAAAGCTTCAGAAATTAATGCACTTCTGACAGTTGCAAACACACACACTACTTTGGAAGTATTTAGGAATAAAGTGTTTAAAAATGTTCAGATTTGTCATTTCGTTTTCTCTAAGAAAATATGATTACCGTTAAGGTGTAAAACGACAAACCAGTTCTTCAACAATACGGTCGTTTTGAGGGTTATAGGTTTTGAGATGTCTGGTTTTAGGGAAAAAGACGTTGTTGTTTAGTCATCACACTTCTTTCGTATTCGAAGTATACCACATGCGACGAACGATTATACGGAACATTCCGAGAGTCACGCACTTTCTCTTGCGGACCTTTTTACAAATCCAGTCAAATAAATATAGAACTTTTCCAGGAGATGTAATCCATATCAATTTATTTTCACGTTCTTTATCGCTTTAAAATATGCAGATACAATATAAGGGATAAAGGAATTTCAATCTATAGAAATTGGATATGTACACAGTTTCTGGTAGATCGAAATCATTATTTCTTCTTCCTTATCCTTTCTATTGTGTCTCCATTCTTAAGGTGACACTCTACTCGATCAATAATATCGATCGGTAACATTAAATCAACAATACTGACAGTATGCATCAATATTCTTAGTATTTTTACAACCTTTTACGATCAGTATTATTGACAATATATTTCACTTTATACGTAAAACAGTTATTTTACACCGTGACATACTGTGACATGGATCCTAAAGATGACACGGTCAATAACCGTGTAAGGTCACCTTTAAAAATTACACTTCTTCGGTCGAGAACTTCAGAAGAAATGTTTTTAAAACCACATCGACCGTTACAATGACAATCGTTTATTGTCCGTAGAACAACAGTGTCACGGTCTGACATTGTAAACGAAACCTCGACCGAAGATTACCGCGAGTTTCCGCAGTCGGGATCTGCTGGATGTCGCTCCTGCACGGATCGCCACGGCGATCTCAGGTTACGCGGACTGGCCGCAACCATAAACTGGAACGCGTAACAAAGGCCTCTCTCGCAGCGGGAGAAGGCAGTGGAGGACTCCGGTTCTCGCGAAGTAGAGCATGAAGCGAGCGAGCGAGTGCCGGGAGTGGAGTCTCGGAGAGAAAAGTCGAGCGTTGTGAACTAACACTACGCATTAAGAATGCACGCCCGTCGCGTCGGAGCGAAATAGTATGCGCGGCGGATGTTTCGTAGCCTTTGACGGTCCGTTTTTGTTTGCCTATGCCGGTCACTTCCGGCGAAATGATACCGCGCTTGACTTTTTATTGCTTCCGAGAACGATGCGCGATAAACCAGGTAAGCGTCACTGACGGATCTACGGGGGAGAACTACGGGGGGCCATGGCTCTTTCCCTCCCTTCGAGTCTCTTTTTTTAAATATATTTATTGTAAAATGTATATTTTTAATATTTCTCTGTGAAATTACTTAATCGCGCAATTTTGATATCCAAAAATATTTTTTTACTTTAGGAAACTTATTTAGATATAGAAAACATACGAGTCCATTATATTGTTCCTCTCTTACGTTAATATAATTTTAAATCAAATCTTTTATGATTTATACATTTAAATAATACTTTTAGAAAATTAAAAAAAAAATAAAACAAAAACTTCAGGAATTATGTTCTTTTAGAGTAAAGAAAATATGTATTCTTGTTATTATAAAATCACTGTAGCACTGCAAAAGTTCCTTTCGCATCGTTTGTCTCTACTTTCTTTCCTTCTAACGTGAAGAGAAAAAGAGACAAGGTAAAATATGCAAGAAGTTCAGCTGAGAAGAACAGGTATCATAAATTCTTGCTAATAAATAAATGATACCCTTTATCTCGCATAAATCAACTGCTCTCGGTTTCTATACAGTTATCCCCGATTGAATACCGATTATCGTACTCGACAGTAAGATCACGTTTACAATTCTAGCATTTATCAGTTTAATGCATTTGCATCGACGTATTATTATATTATGAAACTAAACCATCCCGCGCGCTTATATTAGCATATCTCAAATTTAAATATTTACCTTCGCCACGTACTCTAATGACGCTTTGCTTAATAACGCTCATATCCGACGGCTTAGAGTTACGGTTATAATCCGCGCTTCATGCTGGGGCGACGCGTCATTCCTGCGCGATGGCTCACGATGAGTAAGCTCGCGCGCAAAACGGTTTTATACCGGTATCGCGTGCTCGTGACACGACGACCGCTCGTTCGACGCGTTTTACACAAACGATCGCCCTCGCGCACTGACTAAATAAAAACTCAAACCCGATACTCCGCGCTTTGACAATCTCGCGTTACGATCACGCTCCGCGCACAGCTCGTCCGGCTCGCTAATCCCGCTCGCGGGTAGTCAGATTGACCCGATTGTGTCCAGGAATCGATACGCGCAAGATTCGTACGACTAACGAAGGCCCGTCGAAGCCCCGAAACGTCCGGTTATTTCAGCGACAGGTATCACTCTCCTCTCGTATCGGTCGCAGACGAATGGAATTTAGCTTCGTTCGCGTAAAATTCGGATTGCTGCGAAATTCACATACGGCTGATAATTGTACCGGTTAATTGCGAACTTGGTACATTATTAAATGAAAATTAACCGAGAAGTGTTTCAACATAAATAAAAGAAGAATGCGATTTTCGGTCAAAGCCTGTTTTGGTGCTTAGTAATATTCATACAATATATCATATATGAATATATAAATACAATTATCAGTTTTACAGCGTGCCAATACAGTGCCGGCTTTTAAACACAATCATGAACTGAAATATAATTATTATGTCACAATTAAATTAATTGATCCATTTAATAATAATTTATTATACTAGTATCTTAAAAACTTGTAAAAAAAAAGTAATTAACTTATTATATTCCTAGTCGGGACTCAAATCTATCTATCTCTTGAAATCCTGTGTTTTACTTTACAAAAAAAATACATACTGTACGCAAGTGATTATCTATTTCATAATTTTCAAATCATAAATTCATTATACAAGTATTTATTCAAAATCACATCACATTTATTTAAAATATATTTTGAATTCTAGTAAGTTTCATACTTCAATCGAGATTATTGGTGGGTACGTTAAGTTAGCACCCCAACTATAGTACTCAGGAGTTCTGATTAGAGTTCCCACTTCCTTTGGACGAGACGAAGAATTCCCTATAGTTAATAACAAGAGTTCCGCTCAATAAACATTTTTTTTACATTTTTAAAAAATCGGGTGCTAACTTTTTATCGAATTTCGAGGTGGAATAGTTCTGAGCGGTTTAATAGCTTCAATTTGCGATTGCCTAGAGTTTCTGATATGTAAAAAAATTTTCGAATAATAAAAAAAACATTAAAAATTTTTGAAAAATTAATTTTTAGATACAATAGTTCTGATGATAATTATAAAGATTATTATAAAAAAAATTCTTTATTAATGATAACCTTATTTAAGGGGAAGAAGTGGATTGAGAGTAACTTTTGTGGCAATGGAATAATACTTTGTATACCGAGGCATTTGTCCAGTACAGTAAAAATAAACTAAATTCTTTAAATAAATTTTGCGACACAGGTATCTACCATATATCTAAAAAGTGATTGCATAGTAAACTCAGTTGGTATTTTCTCTTCTAGTATCACTCAAACCGTTCCCTCTCGTCTCATGCTTGAAAAAAAAAATACGGAAACTTCAGTGGAGCGCGATATTCGCTCCGACGGCGCTTCACGATCCCATGGTCCATGTTGTAGTTTGCTATCGTTCGCGGTTAGTCGGATTAGCACACCACACGATCGGTATCGAATAAACGAAAAGTGCGACTAGTTCGCGACGTAGATATGAAAAAAAGTTCGTTCTCCTTGAAGACTAACCGTTATGTGTCGCCGATTACTAATTAATTCTCGAACTCTGACCTTCTGTCTTTCGCCAACTGTCTTTCTTTCGGATACTCGATAGTAAGAAACACGTTGATTGAATAACTGTTTTTTTTTTTTAAATTTTGTGTAAAGTCATGTCTTACAAATCATATTTTTCTTTTCTCTAAATTTTTTACTTTCTGTTAAAAATAGTGTATTTTTACACAAACAAGTACACAACCTTCTCGCATATGCACGCGCGCGGGAATATTATACAACCTTTCGAAATTATATTTACATCCTTTTTCAATTGTAGTGTAATTGTTTCATATATAATTTTTATCTATTTATTATATTATATGTATATATGAAGCGCTGAAATTTTCTTAACGATATTTATTCGGGCATGGCTAATTTTAATTTTAAAGTGCATGAGAAATATGATCGTCACTGTACAAAAAACTGAAGATCATGACTCGTGGTGCTCCTTTCTAATAAGAGTCCATTAGTCTCCGACACCGCCTGACCACTTTGGAAAATTAATATCAGCCTAGTCCTGAGAGTTCCTCGATTAATGCGCGCACGCCTCTAGAAGACCTGTGCACTTAGAAAAAGAAAAATATGCAAACGATAGCCTCTATATCTTGTGTCTCTTTGAGTCCTTTAGAACTCTAAATTAACGCTTAATATACCTTTATCAGTAGATTGTCTCCTTTTTTTTCACGGTGGTTTCTTTTACGCTTTATATTTCTCGCGGGTGTGAAACAAAAAGAAAAAAAAGGAAACCATCGCCTATGCATTATCGTTCTCGGATTTATGAAGAGAAGCTGAGAATGCATTAAAATATTAAGCAATTCATGGTGAGGTGATTGCTGCGAGGCATTTCCAAGGTGGGAATGATTCAAGGAGATAGCTCCGACGGTGCCCATTTAGAAAGCGTGTACCAGATAGAATTCTACGAGCGATCTTCGTCGGCATTATTTTTCCCCAAACCCTAACAAGCCCCGAACGACGTTACTCGTAAAGCTCTTTCTTTCGTGAACGTTCCGATGAACTGGTGTAATCTATTGCTGGAGAAAAGTCCCTTCCGCTTCTCCGTCGCGACAACGTTATCCGCAGAGGATTTCCCCTTTTTTCTCCTCTTTTTTTACTCCTTCGTTGGGATTTTCCGTAAGGCAGAGGCGCAGTGCATTTATCAGTCTTGCGTGTTTTTAACTGAAACCACGTTTGCGTGGTGAACGAAAACATGTGTTACCGCTCGATAATATTCATGTTCTGCGAGCGAACGTGTCAGCAGTCAGAGAAATTCCATTTTCGTGCGGGGTAAAAATGCGATTTCCTCTTGTAAACTTAAGACGGACGATTCGTCCAAAAATGCATTGTCTTTGACAACGCGTAACGCGTGTCATGCACATGTCGGACAGATGGCGTCCAGACTTTTCACTCAGATTTAGAGAATAGTACGCTCAGAATTCAGCGGGCTATCGACAGCACTGATTTGGCAGCTGTCGAGCGCGTTCGACACTCGTCCAGCTGCCACGGTTAATTTCTCACCGTCCCCCCCCCCTC
>NW_017280289.1:54543-59356 GCF_001594065.2 Cyphomyrmex costatus
CCTCGCCCCCCCCCCCTGCTGCCCCTTCCGTTAGAACTGCAATTACTCCTGACTCGACCGAGGTCGGTCTAATCGGTATACAATCTGTGATGCAAATTTACTGCAATCTCAATACAGCGCGCGCCTTCCAGTCTCGATGGGGTGGCGTGATTATTGATTTTTATAATTGATACCATTAAATCAAAAATAGATGAAATTTCGAGAGGGACATGAACAGCGGTGATTTCCGACTCTTTTTAAATGTGGAAAAGCTGTACGAACGATGAAGGAATTACTGTGTTTATATATCCGTTGAATCGATAAATTTTAAAAGCGAATATGACTTTCTGCGTCGTGACATTTTGGGTGCATTGGCTCGAATTGCGAAGAAACTGGATATGCCACGTCTGTCGAAAGGAGAGAGAGAGAGAGAGAGAGAGAGAGAAAAAAAAAGAACCGACTCTGATCCCCGCGTGTAACAATGCGCACCTTGTCAACTTGACAATCACCGTAATCATACACGGACAACCCTTCCGGCGTGCTTCTACACCGAGTATCTCATGGGAATGCATTTATCGTGCAAGGATTTCGTTCTGCTAACCAAGAGGATTACTCGATATTCCGCACGCGAAGGAAGACGTCCTTCCCTCGCTTCCTCTCAAATCGACTGGCTGCTGCTGGCACCCTCTTCCTCCCCGATTCCCTCCTGTCCTCCAGACCCGGAGCCTGTCGTCCGCGAAGTCTCGCGCGAGCCTGACTCGAATTTTTTATTAAATCCTCGCCTCCCGCCGATAATGGCGGACTCTCTCCTCGCCGTGTGTATCGAGATGAAATGCGATTTTTCCGCCGCTCATGCACGCCACGGACGAGCCCTTCGCACCCATTGGGGGTTTATTTACTTTCATTCCACCTCGTCCTCCTCTTCCAACCCGTTTCATACCCCCTTTGCATGCCTTCCAATTGGATGCTCATTGCTCGCCCCGTTTGGCAACAATCCCCTTCGTTGCGCACTGTGCAAATCAGAAATGAAATTCTTTCGCCGCTCTCGTGCGGCTTCCGTGTGCACAGGTGTCCCGTTTATCTACTGTTTGAGGGCGACCGCATATATACGCACACATTTCTGTTATTATGCGCGTGTACGTCCACACAGAGATGTGTTGGAGAGTAAGCGTGTAATAATCCTTTGTGTTTGGAAAAATATCACGAACAGCATTTTAAACATTTCTTAATAAAATGCACTGACAAAATGACGCTAATAAACTTTAACTTCTGCAATAATTCAATTATTTATCTTTTATATTATTTAATTTATATCTAGTAGCTTTTAGAGTGATACATTTATTGCTAAATAGTTAAAAAAAAATTTGTCAAAGGCTAAAAGTATGTGACGAATAACTGAACAATGGAGTTTGTTCAAACCCTTTGTCAATGGAATGTCGATTACAAAAATCGACATGGAAATTCTACATGTTTCCGGTGCACTCTGCAACGTACGCAGTTTCTCGTAATACGCGGAATATCTCCTTTGATTTAATCCCCGCCAATTGCTGTTACATAACGTTAGCGGAGGGTCAAGTTCGCCCTGTATGTTCCTCGTGTTTGAGTATTCGCTGGAAACGCTCTAGATTTTTATCGGAAACCTTCCTCGGCGATACTCGGAATAACAGAGATAATCGAGTATCTCCCTTGACGACGGATCAACCCCCAGCGTGCGCCCAACGTAACTCGTGCCAAATCCAGTAACTCCCTCCCTCTCTTTCACTCTCTCTTGTGTATATCGTGGCGCTCTCACCTTGATTACTCACCTGGGGTTCACGGCACCAGGTATGCATACCCGCATGTTTGCTCGAATAATTGGCCGAGCAGTACGCTGTGCGCCAGTCCCCCGAGAGCAAAGCTCGTGTAACGAGAGAGAGAGAGAGAGAGAGAGAGAGAGAGAGAGGGAGGGAGAGAGAGAGAGAGTCGCTTGAAATTCAATCTACCATCTCCGCTATACGCGCGCAGCCGATCACGCCGATAAGGATCGACGCGACGGCGGTTCGAAAGTCAGAGCGGTCAAAATTGCTGGCGATCGAGTCGCGACGCGATTCGTACGTTCGTCGCGGCGAGCACGGCTCTTGAAGATCGATAACGTTCGACAGTATTGCACGCGACGGCTATTCAGTATCAACCCTTCGCTATTAAGCTTTCATAGGGAACTGTTACGCCACTTTAGCACTCGATGCGACTAACGCGCGAGCAATAATGGAAGGCAAGTTAAATGGACAGAGATATATTTAACGATTCAAGATATATATAGTAAATTAAGAATCAATCGAGGAATCAATCTCCCGAGCGGAAAAGAGACTCAATAGCTGTTTCATTGTTTGTCAATTACGATTTTTTCTCGACTCGTCTTCTAGAATCCATTTGCCGTTTTAGACCAAAAAAATAAAAAAGAAGGATTGTAAATCGACGTACTGTTTGACATTTATATTTTCTCTTACAATCCAGCCACTTATCTCAAGCGTTCTTCATTTTACTTCAAAATAGATGAGTGCTTCTACAATCAAACACGTGCACCGATCAATCGTTATATCGAACGCTCTGATTAACTTTGATCTCAAGTGCACGGCGCGGCGGGGAATCATATCAGAATTCCACAACAAAGAGCAACCAGGGGAAAGGGGAAGATGAGGAGGGATGACTTCTCGCAAGATTCGTCTCCTTTCGCGGAACTCGTAAAAGAGTTTTAAACTCCAGCCGTTAAAGCGAACGAGCGGATTGGTTTTCGCAGTAAAGCCCCGAAGTGCTTCGCGATCCGCGTTCTTAGACGCCGAGAGAGGAGCGCTTGAGAGAGAGTCTCTTTTCCACGGTATTACGACCGCTTATTTTCTTCCGTCAGCGGGAGTTCCTCCGCTACCCAGGAAATTTTCTCGTCCCGTTGCATCTCTGGGCGAAGTACATCGTGAAAGGTTTGTTAACTTCGCGAAAAGTGTACCGCATTGCCGTCGTCGGAGCGTTTCGGAAAACGCGAGTCGTTCTGAAAGAATGCGGACACGGTGTTTTACCATGAAGATAACATCGATCGGAAACGCGATAACTGGCTAAACTAACGATAAGATGATTACGTTCCATTTATTTGTTTAGCTTTAATAACAAGCTTTTATAGAATAGAATGAGACATGTGCTCTTTCGATCTTATGTACCCATCTCATTCTATCTTAAGCAGCTCCTAAAAAATATGGCGGACCAATCAGAAATTATTCAAACGGTATCTAATCTCTGACTAGAGGATCTCTAGTTTTCTCGAACGCCGTCTACCGAGCATCACCAGTACTAATTTAGAAATAATTTTCATCACTTTTTTAGCATAGTTCGGTCTCCTGATCTCCATCCTCCATGATTTGGCTTAAAGTAACGTTGATGCGCGCAATTGATTCCTTAGAACAAAGATATTATCGCAATGCTTCACTATCTCTCACGTCCGCTGCTCGAAAGTCGGTAAATATCACGACCCAACCACTAATAGACGCAATCTACCTATCCAGCACGTACCGCTGGATCACTCGGAAAGTCAACCGGAGAGACGCGCTTGCGCCTACTTCCGCTCAGCTACGACAATAACGCGCGTAATGCTATTACTGTGCGCGCTTTTAATTCGATTACAACCGGACGTAACCGATAATTTAGTCCTGATAATGGGACGCAGCACGATTTCCATCGGCGCGGTATGCCGGTGGCCCGCCAAAATGCTTTTCACGCGTACATGTGCAAATATGCACGCCACACCAGCACCGTCCACTCCTATATGCCTGCACGCGTTATGACGTGGGCTCTTTGGTGCCAGAACAAAACAATGCGAAAGAAACGGCGCGGATGGCCCATGAACGCCAACAAAAAGTGTACAAAGTGATTTCGATACGCACGTATATATACAGGGTGTTCGGTAAAGACCGTAACAATGTTTTGAGATTATTTTAAGATGAAAACCCTAATACTATATAAAATGTCGAGGCTGTAATAGATTTTGAATAAAAAGTATTTAAATGTAACACAAATATGGGTGCTGGCTAAATTGAATAAAAGAAATCCTATAATATTTAGTCAAAATGGATATTAGTACGTAAATATTTCTTTGTGAATTTATATACGCGTGTATGATATTGCAATCCATCGAAGTCTCGGTGCGAATGGTGATCACAGTCCACGGAATACGGGAGATTCGAATTCGGATATACCGGCAATATATTTAAAGTAACATTTTTCATAATAAATTATATGTAGTTTTAAGATTCTCATTAATATTAGATTAGTAATATTCTTAATACTTATTAGCGCGGAAAAAACGGCTACAGTTACCACGACCAAAAAGTCGCCCATCAATGTATTTTTTGTTTATAGAACTACAATATGATACGTTTTGATAAGATTGTTATATCTTAACGGTTATGGTTATTAAGATATGTCTACCCAGATAGTCGAACCTACATAAACTTTACGGTAATTTTACGTCGTATTGTGACTCAAAATATTGCAGCAATATTTAATAAATAAAAAAACGAAATATCTTGATCCAAATATGATGCAAATATACTCTCTAAATCTGAATCAGTGGATAATTACTGATATCAGTGCCAAATATGCCATTAGTAATCAATGAATAAAATATGAGATTTCTAACCTAGCTACCCTTTATTGTGTGATCTAACTATCGTTATCACTACCAAATGTATTGATTATCATTATCGAAAATTAACATTATTTCTGGTTGTGATAACCGTAACATTTTTTCTGTGCATATTTAAAATTATTAGATTAGTTTACGATATTATTTATATATATATATATATAT